>NC_041390.1:2402080-2456451 GCF_002162155.2 Triticum dicoccoides | reverse complement strand
TCCCCGTCGTCGCCGCCCCGTACGTCCCCGTCATCGTCGCCGCCCCGGCCCGTACGTCCCCGTCCCCGTCAACGCCGCCCCGTCCCTGTCCTCGTCGTCGTCATCCCCGTCGTCGCCGTCCCCGTCGCCGCCCCCCGTCGCCTCTCGCCTCGCCGGTGAGCGCGCGCGCACACACACACACTTGTTAGAAATTTTCTGTTTTTTAGAAATTGTTAGAAATTTTTCTGTTTTTTAGAAATTGTTAGTAATTTTTCTGTTTTTTAGAAATAGTTAGAAATGTTAAAATTGTTAGAATAGTTAGAAATGTTAGAATTGTTAGAATAGTTAGAAATGTTAGAATTGTTAGAAATTTTTCTGTTTTTTAGTTATAGAAATAGTTATAAAAAAGTTAGAATTGCTAGAAATTTTTTCTGTGTTTTAAAAATTGTTAGAAATTTTTCTGTTTTTTAGAAATAGTTAGAAATGTTAGAATTGTTAGAATTGTTAGAAATGTTAGAATTGTTAGAAATTTTTCTGTTTTTAGTTATAGAAATAGTTATAAAAAAGTTAGAATTGTTAGAAATTTTTCTTTTTTTAGTTATAGAAATAGTTATAAAAAAGTTAGAAATTTTTCTTTTTTTAGTTCTAGAAATATTAGAAATGTTATAGAAATGTTAGAAATTTTAGTTATCAAAATCCAATCATTAAAAAAATGTTTCTTTTTGCGGGCATATAGCTAGTATTTGTTCTCGACGATGCCCGGCCCGCATCCTCGCCGTCGACCCGTCCGCGACGACGTCCGATTGACCCATGTCCGGGAGTGGGCTCCGCCGGGTTGGCACTGGGAGGTGCTGCCTGGAGGGGCGCGCCGCTTGATGAGGAACCCGGCCCCGGGTCCCGTCGTCGACCCTGATCTCATTTGGTGGCGTTCGCGTGGGCCAGTTTCGGTGCGGAGGGAGCCGGCCCCGCCGGAGGTGGTACGTCGCCGTGTCAGGGAGGAGGACGAGCACGTCCATCGCTACATGGTTGCGTTAGAGGGCGGCAGGTTCTCCAATACCTGGCAGTTTCTTCAGGGATCTCACTTCAGCTATGATCCTGTGAGGGTGCCTTCTCTTTGGGTGTCCACCGCCCGCGCCGCAGGAACCGCGAGTGTCCTAGATTCTTCTGTAGTATTCGATCTTTTTTAGCTACCTAGCCAGTGATGTACTCGATATATAATTATTCAAGACAATGTATTCAAGATTATATATTATTCGAGACGACGTATTCGAGATTATATCTATTATTCGAGACGATGTATTCGAGATTATATCTATTATTCGAGACGATGTATTCGAGATTATATCTATTATTCGAGACGATGTATTCGAGATTATATCTATTATTCGAGACGATGTATTCGAGATTATATCTATTATTCGAGATGATGTAATTTGAATACTAAATTGTTTTATATTTCTTTTGGCATAGTTAAATAAAAGCTATGACGGACAATACCAACAGAGAGGGAGAACAGACCATGTTCGATATAATACGCGGGCCAGATGATGATCAGAATGAAGAAGATTATGACGGCTCCGAATTTCTAAACAACACCGAAGAGGGTGATATGATATTCGATCACGACGACCGAATTGATGAAGTCATGAACTACGATTATGACAACACCGGAGAGGTATATATATTTATATAAGCAGGCATCTGGTGATCATCACATGTTTTAAATGAGTTGAAGATATATTAACGAATCGATCTTTCTTCTTTCAGCCATCCGGATTGAGCAAATCTTTAGGCAAAAGGACGAAACGAGGCCCGAACAAAAAGTTGAAGGAGGGCGTAAAGTATAATATCGAGGCAATCAAATGTAATGGCGAACCATTAGCGCCTAAGAAGATTGCGGACAAGTTCGTTCGTCAGTGTGCAGTTCTTGTGAAGGACCAACTCCTGATCTCCCTTCAAGAATGGAGAAAGCCAGCAAAGCCACGTCCAGATCTTACTTTTGTCGACGACAGACAAAAAAGTCTGCTTTGGGATACTCTCATGGAACATTTCACCCTACCAGATCATTTCACAGAAGCAGATGTGTAGAAAGTCAAGGACGCTGCTCTTAGGAAGATGGCGGTTGCATTCAAGAACCACAAGAATCGTGAATGGGACAAGTACGTCAAGGGAGGAAGGAAGACTCCAGTATTCAAGGGAACACTAGAGAATCAAAGTGCTCATTGGGACGATTTCGTGAAATTCAAGGATTCAGAATTATCTAAGGAACGGTCAAGAATAAACAAGGCCAATGCCGCAAAAAAGGATAAGTTCCATAAGCTGGGGCCAGGTGGCTATGCGGTGGGAATGCCTAAGTGGGATAAGTCTGAGAAAGAGATGCTGGATGCAAGTGTCACTCCAGAAACATTGAGCTGGCCCCCCAGGTGCAGGACTTGGTTCTATGCGCAAGGGGGGGAGTTGGACCCGAAGACAGGCAAAGTTTCCAAGAAGGCATGTCTGGACGGAGCCGAAGATAAGCTACTTGTTGCAATAGAAGAGGCTTGGTCCAGGTTGTTCGAGCCCAATAGAGAGAACGACGAGCTTACGCGTGCCCTGGGAAATCCTGAACACCCGGGAAGAACACGAGGCATGGGCGCTATTCCGTGGTATGAGGGGTTTTCGGACTGGAACGCCGACTACAGAACCCGTGCGAGAAAGAAGATTGCGGAGGAGAAGAAGAGGAAGATGGAGGAGGAGCAGAGGAAGCTCGACTATGAACGCCTTCAAGGCCTAGAATCAGCACACGCGGACTTGGCAATCAAATTCCAGCGGCAGCAGGAGCAGATCGACTCACTTAGCCAGCAAAAGGGGTCTCAGCAGCTGCAGCAGCTAGCGGATGATCCAGCATTGGATACCACCGCCCCATCCAGGCCGAGAAGCAGCGCGGGTTCCGCCCCGTTTGACGCAATGCTGGATAGGTACGCCCTGGATGATATCGCGGAGAACACTAACTGCGAGCTACACTTCAAAATTAAGAACATATCCTTGAAGGTGGCGGATGGTGTTGCTTATACAAATTCCCCCGATGCAACCTTCCATTGCAACCCGATTCCAGCAGGCTATGCTCGTGTCGTGGTTGATGAGGTGGTGGACCTATATTCGGGGCTAGAGCTTGACATTCCTGGAGGTGATGAGTGTTGGAAATATGCCCTAGAGGCAATAATAAATTGATTATTATTATATTTCCTTGTTCATGATAATCGTTTATTATCCATGCTAGAATTGTATTGATAGGAAACTCAGATACATGTGTGGATACATAGACAACACCATGTCCCTAGTAAGCCTCTAGTTGACTAGCTCGTTGATCAATAGATGGTTACGGTTTCCTGACCATGGACATTGGATGTCATTGATAACGGGATCACATCATTAGGAGAATGATGTGATGGACAAGACCCAATCCTAAGCCTAGCACAAGATCATGTAGTTCGTATGCTAAAGCTTTTCTAATGTCAAGTATCATTTCCTTAGACCATGAGATTGTGCAACTCCCGGATACCGTAGGAATACTTTGGGTGTGCCAAACGTCACAACATAACTGGGTGGTTATAAAGGTACACTACAGGTATCTCTGAAAGTGTCTGTTGGGTTGGCACGAACGAGACTAGGATTTGTCACTCCGTGTGACGGAGAGGTATCTCTGGGCCCACTCGGTAGGACATCATCATAATGTGCACAATGTGATCAAGGAGTTGATCACGGGATGATGTGTTACGGAACGAGTAAAGAGACTTGCCGGTAACGAGATTGAACAAGGTATCGGGATACCGACGATCGAATCTCAGGCAAGTATCGTACCGCTAGACAAAGGGAAATGTATACGGGATTGATTAAGTCCTCGACATCGTGATTCATCCAATGAGATCATCGTGGAACATGTGGGAGCCAACATGGGTATCCAGATCCCGCTGTTGGTTATTGACCGGAGAGTCATCTCGGTCATGTCTGCATGTTTCCCGAACCCGTAGGGTCTACACACTTAAGGTTCGATGACGCTAGGGTTATAGGGAATAGATATACGTGGTTACCGAATATTGTTCAGAGTCCCGGATGAGATCCCGGACGTCACGAGGAGTTCCGGAATGGTCCGGAGGTAAAGATATATATATGGGAAGTCCTGTTTTGGTCGCCGGAAAGGTTTCGGGGTTTATCGGTAACGTACCGGGACCACCGGGAGGGTCCCGGGGGTCCACCAAGTGGGGCCACAAGCCCCGGAGGGCTGCATGGGCCAAGTGTGGGAGGGGACCAGCCCCAGGTGGGATGGTGCGCCCCCCACAAGGGCCCAAGGCGCCTCCAAGAGGGAAGGGGGGCAAACCCTAGGGCAGATGGGCCCTAAGGTCCACCCCAGGTGCGCCTCCCCCTCTCCCCCTTGTGGCCGCCACCTAGATGGAATCTAAGGGCTGCCGCCACCCCTAGGGAGGGAATGAAGGAAATATGCCCTAGAGGCAATAATAAAGTTATTATTTATTTCCTTATATCATGATAAATGTTTATTATTCATGCTAGAATTGTATTAACCGGAAACATAATACATGTGTGAATACATAGACAAACAGAGTGTCACTTGTATGCCTCTACTTGACTAGCTCATTAATCAAAGATGGTTATGTTTCCTAACCATGAACAAAGAGTTGTTATTTGATTAACGAGGTCACATCATTAGTTGAATGATCTGATTGACATGACCCATTCCATTAGCTTAGCACCCGATCGTTTAGTATGTTGCTATTGCTTTCTTCATAACTTATACATGTTCCTATAACTATGAGATTATGCAACTCCCGTTTACCGGAGGAACACTTTGGGTACTACCAAACGTCACAACGTAACTGGGTGATTATAAAGGAGTACTACAGGTGTCTCCAAAGGTGCATGTTGGGTTGGCGTATTTCGAGATTAGGTTTTGTCACTCCGATTGTCGGAGAGGTATCTCTGGGCCCTCTCGGTAATGCACATCACTTAAGCCTTGCAAGCATTGCAACTAAATGAGTTAGTTGCGGGATGATGTATTAAGGAACGAGTAAAGAGACTTGCCGGTAACGAGATTGAACTAGGTATTGGATACCGACGATCGAATCTCGGGCAAGTAACATACCGATGACACAAGGAACAACGTATGTTGTTATGCAGTCTGACCGATAAAGATCTTCGTAGAATATGTAGGAGCCAATATGGGCATCAAAGTCCCGCTATTGGTTATTGACCGGAGACATGTCTCGGTCATGTCTACATTGTTCTCGAACCCGTAGGGTCCGCACGCTTAAGGTTACGATGACAGTTATATTATGAGTTTATGCATTTTGATGTACCGAAGTTTGTTCGGAGTCCCGGATGTGATCACGGACATGACGAGGAGTGTCGAAATGGTCGAGACATAAAGATTGATATATTGGAAGCCTATATTTGGATATCGGAAGTGTTTCGGGTGTAATCGGGATTTTACCGGAGTACCGGGAGGTTACCGGAACCCCCCGGGAACCATATGGGCCTTAGTGGGCTTTAGTGGAAAGGAGAAAGGGGCAGCCCAAGGTGGGCTGCGCACCTCCCCCCTCCCCTAGTCCTATTAGGACTAGGAGAGGTGGCCGACCCCCTCTCTCTCTTCCCCCCTCCCCCCCCGAGGAATCCTATTCCAACTAGGATTGGGGGGGGGGGGGAATCCTACTCCCGGAGGGAGTAGGACTCTCCTGGCGCACCCCTTGTGGCCGGCCAGCCTCCCCCCTTTGGTCCTTTATATACTGAGGTAGAGGCACCCTAGAACACACAAGTTGATCCACGTGATCTATTCCTTAGCCGTGTGTGGTGCCCCCAGCCACCATAGTCCTCGATAATACTGTAGCGGAGTTTAGGCGAAGCCCTGCTACTGTAGTACATCAAGATCATCACCACGCCATCGTGCTGACGGAGCTCTTCCCCGACACTTTGCTGGATCGGAGTCCGGGGATCGTCATCGAGCTGAACGTGTGCTCGAACTCGGAGGTGCCGTAGTTTCGGTGCTTGATCGGTTGGATTGTGAAGACGTACGACTACTTCCTCTACGTTGCGTCAACGCTTCCGCAGTCGGTCTGCGTGGGTACGTAGACAATACTCTCCCCTCTCGTTGCTATGCATCACATGATCTTGCGTGTGCGTAGGAATTTTTTTGAAATTACTACGAAACCCAACAGTGGCATCCGAGCCTAGGTTATTTATGTTGATGTTATATGCACGAGTAGAACACCAGTGAGTTGTGGGCGATATAAGTCATACTGCCTACCAGCATGTCATACTTTGGTTCGGCGGTATTGTTGGACGAGACGACCCGGACCAACCTTACGCGTACGCTTACGCGAGACCGGTTCCCCCGACGTG
The DNA here is from genome assembly GCF_002162155.2 of Triticum dicoccoides. Lineage (NCBI taxonomy): Eukaryota > Viridiplantae > Streptophyta > Magnoliopsida > Poales > Poaceae > Triticum > Triticum dicoccoides. The sequence goes on along the minus strand of NC_041390.1, from coordinate 2,450,082 downwards.
CTTTGCACACATGTGGCTTGCGGGCGACTGTCGTTGAACCAAGTATGGCTACGCCCGGTCCTTGCGAAGGTTAAAACGGAGTCTATTTGACAAACTATCATTGTGGTTTTGATGCGTAGGTGAGATTGGTTCTTACTTAAGCCCGTAGCAGCCACGTAAAACTTGCAACAACAAAGTAGAGGACGTCTAACTTGTTTTTGCAGGGCATGTTGTGATGTGATATGGTCAAGACATGATGCTGAATTTTATTGTATGAGATGATCATGTTTTGTAACCGAGTTATCGGCAACTGGCAGGAGCCATATGGTTGTCGCTTTATTGTATGCAATGAAATCGCGATGTAATGCTTTACTTTATTACTAAGCGGTAGTGATAGTCGTGGAAGCATAAGATTGGCGAGACGACAACGATGCTGCGATCAAGGTGTCGCGCCGGTGACGATGGTGATCATGACGGTGCTTCGAAGATGGAGATCACAAGCACAAGATGATGATGGCCATATCATATCACTTATATTGATTGCATGTGATGTTTATCCTTTTATGCATCTTATCTTGCTTTGATTGACGGTAGCATTATAAGATGATCTCTCACTAAATTATCAAGAAGTGTTCTCCCTGAGTATGCACCGTTGCCAAAGTTTGTCGTGCCCAGACACCACGTGATGATCGGGTGTGATAAGGTCTACGTCCATCTACAACGGGTGCAAGCCAGTTTTGCACACGCAGAATACTCAGGTTAAACTTGACGAGCCTAGCATATGCAGATATGGCCTCGGAACACGGAGACCGAAAGGTCGAGCGTGAATCATATAGTAGATATGATCAACATAACGATGTTCACCATTGAAAACTACTCCATCTCACGTGATGATCGGTTATGGTTTAGTTGATTTGGATCACGTGATCACTTAGAGGATTAGAGGGATGTCTATCTAACTGGGAGTTCTTAAGTAATTTGATTAATTGAACTTAAACTTATCATGAACTTAGTACCTGATAGTATCTTGCTTGTTTATGTTGATTGTAGATAGATGGCTTGTGCTGTTGTTCCGTTGAATTTTAATGCGTTCCTTGAGAAAGCAAAGTTGAAAGATGATGGTAGCAATTACACGGACTGGGTCCGTAACTTGAGGATTATCCTCATTGCTGCACAGAAGAATTACGTCCTAGAAGCACCGCTGGGTGCCAGTCCTGCTGTTGGAGCAATACCAGATGTTATGAACGTCTGGCAGAGCAAAGCTGATGACTACTCGATAGTTCAGTGTGCCATACTTTACGGCTTAGAATCGGGACTTCAACGACGTTTTGAACGTCATGGAGCATATGAGATGTTCCAGGAGTTGAAGTTAATATTTCAAGCAAGTGCCCGGATTGAGAGATATGAAGTCTCCAATAAGTTCTATAGCTGCAAGATGGAGGAGAACAATTCTGTCAGTGAGCATATACTCAAAATGTCTGGGTATAATAATCACTTGATTCAGATGGGAGTTAATCTTCCAGATGATTGCGTCATTAACAGAATTCTCCAATCACTGGCACCAAGCTACAAGAGCTTCGTGATGAACTATAATATGCAAGGGATGAACAAGACTATTCCCGAGCTCTTTGCAATGCTGAAAGCTGCGGAGGTAGAAATCAAGAAGGAGCATCAAGTGTTGATGGTTAACAAGACCACTAGTTTCAAGAAAAAGGGCAAAGGGAAGAAGAAGGGGAACTTCGAGAAGAACGGCAAGCTAGTTGCTGCTCAGGAGAAGAAACCCAAGTATGGACCTAAGCCTGAAACTGAGTGCTTCTACTGCAAGCAGACTGGTCACTGGAAGCGGAACTGCCCCAAGTATTTAGCGGATAAGAAGGATGGCAAGGTGAACAAAGGTATATGTGATATACATGTTATTGATTTGTACCTTACTAGAGCCCGCAGTAGCACCTGGGTATTTGATACTGGTTCTGTTGCTAATATTTGCAACTCGAAACAGGGACTACGGATTAAGCGAACACTGGCGAAGGACGAGGTGACGATGCGCGTGGGAAACGGTTCCAAAGTCGATGTGATCGCGGTCGGCACGCTACCTCTACATCTACCTTCGGGATTAATATTAGACCTAAATAATTGTTATTTGGTGCCAGCGTTGAGCAGGAACATTATATCTGGATCTTGTTTAATGCGAGACGGTCATTCATTTAAATCAGAGAATAATGGTTGTTCTATTTATATGAGTAATATCTTTTATGGTCATGCACCTTTGAAGAGTGGTCTATTTTTGATGAATCTCGATAGTAGTAACACACATATTCATAATGTTGAAGCCAAAAGATGCAGAGTTGATAATGACAGTGCAACTTATTTGTGGCACTGCCGTTTAGGTCATATCGGTATAAAGCGCATGAAGAAACTCCATACTGATGGACTTTTGGAACCACTTGATTATGAATCACTTGGTACTTGCGAACCGTGCCTCATGGGCAAGATGACCAAAACACCGTTCTCTGGTACTATGGAGAGAGCAACAAATTTGTTGGAAATCATACATACCGATGTATGTGGTCCGATGAATATTGAGGCTCGTGGCGGATATCGTTATTTTCTCACCTTCACAGATGACTTAAGCAGATATGGGTATATCTACTTAATGAAACATAAGTCTGAAACATTTGAAAAGTTCAAAGAATTTCAGAGTGAAGTGGAAAATCATCGTAACAAGAAAATAAAGTTTCTACGATTTGATCGTGGAGGAGAATATTTGAGTTACGAGTTTGGTGTACATTTGAAAAATTATGGAATAGTTTCGCAACTCACGCCACCCGGAACACCACAGCGTAATGGTGTTTCCGAACGTCGTAATCGTACTTTACTAGATATGGTGCGATCTATGATGTCTCTTACTGATTTACCGCTATCGTTTGGGGTTATGCTTTAGAGACGGCCGCATTCACGTTAAATAGGGCACCATCAAAATCCGTTGAGACGACACCTTATGAGCTATGGTTTGGCAAGAAACCAAAGTTGTCATTTCTTAAAGTTTGGGGCTGCGATGCTTATGTGAAAAAGCTTCAACCTGATAAGCTCGAACCCAAATCGGAGAAATGTGTCTTCATAGGATACCCAAAGGAGACTGTTGGGTACACCTTCTATCACAGATCGGAAGGCAAGACATTCGTTGCTAAAAATGGATCCTTTCTAGAGAAGGAGTTTCTCTCGAAAGAAGTGAGTGGGAGGAAAGTAGAACTTGACGAGGTAACTATACCTGCTCCCTTATTGGAAAATAGTACATCACAGAAAACTGTTTCTACGACATCTATACCAATTAGTGAGGAAGCTAATGATGTTGATCATGAAACTTCAGGTCAAGATACTACTGAACCTCGTAGATCGACCAGAGCGAGATCCACACCAGAGTGGTACGGTAATCCTGTTCTGGAAGTCATGCTACTAGATCATGATGAACCTACGAACTATGAAGAAGCGATGGTGAGCCCAGATTTCGCAAAGTGGCTTGAAGCCATGAAATCTGAGATGGGATCCATGTATGAGAACAAAGTATGGACTTTGGATGACTTGCCCGATGATCGGCAAGCAATTGAGAATAAATGGATCTTCAAGAAGAAGACTGACGCTGATGGTAATGTTACTGTCTACAAAGCTCGACTTGTCGCAAAAGGTTTTCGACAAGTTCAAGGGGTTGACTACGATGAGACCTTCTCACCCGTAGCGATGCTTAAGTCTGTCCGAATCATGTTAGCAATTGCCGCATTTTATGATTATGAAATTTGGCAGATGGATGTCAAAACTGCATTCCTGAATGGATTTCTGGAAGAAGAGTTGTATATGATGCAACCGGAAGGTTTTGTCGATCCAAAGGGAGCTAACAAAGTGTGCAAGCTCCAGCGATCTATTTAGGGACTGGTGCAAGCCTCTCGGAGTTGGAATAAACATTTTTATAGTGTGATCAAAGCATTTGGTTTCATACAGACTTTCGGAGAAGCCTGTATTTACAAGAAAGTGAGTGGGAGCTCTGTAGCATTTTTGATATTATATGTGGATGACATATTGCTGATTGGGAATGATATAGAATTTCTGGATAGCATAAAGGGATACTTGAATAAGAGTTTTTCAATGAAAGACCTCGGTGAAGCTGCTTACATATTAGGCATTAAGATCTATAGAGATAGATCAAGACGCTTAATTGGACTTTCACAAACAACATACCTTGACAAAATTTTGAAGAAGTTCAAAATGGATCAAGCAAAGAAAGGGTTCTTGCCTGTGCTACAAGGTGTGAAGTTGAGTCAGACTCAATGCCCGACCACTGCAGAAGATAGAGAGAAAATGAAAGATGTTCCCTATGCTTAAGCCATAGGCTCTATCATGTATGCAATGCTGTGTACCAAACCTGATGTGTGCCTTGCTATAAGTCTAGCAGGGAGGTACCAAAGTAATCCAGGAGTGGATCACTGGACAGCGGTCAAGAACATCCTGAAATACCTGAAAAGGACTAAGGATATGTTTCTCGTATATGGAGGTGACAAAGAGCTCACCGTAAAAGGTTACGTTGATGCAAGCTTTGACAATGATCCGGACGATTCTAAATCGCAAACCGGATACGTGTTTACATTAAACGGTGGAGCTGTCAGTTGGTGCAGTTCTAAACAAAGCGTCGTAGCGGGATCTACATGTGAAGCGGAGTACATAGCTGCTTCGGAAGCAGCAAACGAAGGAGTCTGGAAGAAGGAGTTCATATCCGATCTAGGTGTCATACCTAGTGCATCGGGTCCAATGAAAATCTTTTGTGACAATACTGGTGCAATTGCCTTGGCAAAGGAATCCAGATTTCACAAAAGGACCAAGCACATCAAGAGACGCTTCAATTCCATCCGGGATCTAGTCCAGGTGGGAGACATAGAGATTTGCAAGATACATATGGATCTGAATGTTGCAGACCCGTTGACTAAGCCTCTTCCACGAGCAAAACATGATCAACACCAAAGCTCCATGGGTGTTAGAATCATTACCAAGTAATCTAGATTATTGACTCTAGTGCAAGTGGGAGACTGAAGAAAATATACCCTAGAGGCAATAATAAAGTTATTATTTATTTCCTTATATCATGATAAATGTTTATTATTCATGCTAGAATTGTATTAACCGGAAACATAATACATGTGTGAATACATAGACAAACAGAGTGTCACTAGTATGCCTCTACTTAACTAGCTCGTTAATCAAAGATGGTTATGTTTCCTAACCATGAACAAAGAGTTGTTATTTGATTAACGAGGTCACATCATTAGTTGAATGATCTGATTGACATGACCCATTCCATTAGCTTAGCACCCGATCGTTTAGTATGTTGCTATTGCTTTCTTCATAACTTATACATGTTCCTATAACTATGAGATTATGCAACTCCCGTTTACCGGAGGAACACTTTGGGTACTACCAAACGTCACAACGTAACTGGGTGATTATAAAGGAGTACTACAGGTGTCTCCAAAGGTGCATGTTGGGTTTGAAGGAAATATGCCCTAGAGGCAATAATAAAGTTATTATTTATTTCCTTATAATCATGATAAATGTTTATTATTCATGCTAGAAGTGTATTTACCGGAAACATAATACATGTGTGAATACATAGACAAACAAAGTGTCACTAGTATGCCTCTACTTGACTAGCTCGTTAATCAAAGATGGTTATGTTTCCTAACCATGAACAATGAGTTGTTATTTTATTAACGAGGTCACATCATTAGCAGAATGATCTGATTGACATGACCCATTCCATTAGCTTAGCACCCGATCGTTTAGTATGTTGCTATTGCTTTCTTCATGACTTATACATGTTCCTATGACTATGAGATTATGCAACTCCCGTTTACCGGAGGAACACTTTGGGTACTACCAAACGTCACAACGTAATTGGGTGATTATAAAGGAGTACTACAGGTGTCTCCAATGGTCGATGTTGGGTTGGCGTATTTCGAGATTAGGATTTGTCACTCCGATTGTCGGAGAGGTATCTCTGGGCCCTCTCGGTAATACACATCACATAAGCCTTGCAAGCATTACAACTAATATGTTTGTTGTGAGATGATGTATTACGGAACGAGTAAAGAGACTTGTCGGTAACGAGATTGAACTAGGTATTGGATACCGACGATCGAATCTCGGGCAAGTAACATACCGATGACAAAGGGAACAACGTATGTTGTTATGCGGTCTGACCGATAAAGATCTTCGTAGAATATGTAGGAGCCAATATGGGCATCCAGGTCCCGCTATTGGTTATTGACCAGAGACGTGTCTCGGTCATGTCTACATTGTTCTCGAACCCGTAGGGTCCGCACGCTTAAGGTTACGATGACAGTTATATTATGAGTTTATGCATTTTGATGTACCGAAGGTTGTTCGGAGTCTCGGATGTGATCACGGACATGACGAGGAGTCTCGAAATGGTCGAGACGTAAAGATTGATATATTGGAAGCCTATATTTGGATATCGGAAGTGTTCCGGGTGAAATCGGGATTTTACCGGAATACCGGGAGGGTTACCGGAACCCCCCGGGAGCTATTTGGGCCATAGTGGGCCTTAGTGGAAAAGAGAAGGGGCTGCCCTAGATGGGCTGCGCGCCCCCCCCTTCCCCTAGTCCTATTAGGACTAGGAGAGGTGGCCGGCCCCCTCCTCCTCTTTTCCCCTCCGAGGAATCCTAGTTGGACTAGGATTGGAGGGGGAATCCTACTCCCAGAGGGAGTAGGACTCTCCTGCGCCTCCCCCCCTTGGCCGGCCAGCCTCCCCTCCTCTCCTCCTTTATATACGGAGGCAGGGGCACCTCTAAACACACAAGTTGACACAAGTTGATCCACGTGATCTATTCCTTAGCCGTGTGCGGTGCCCCCTGCCACCATATTCCTCGATAATACTGTAGCGGAGTTTAGGCGAAGCCCTGCTGCTGTAGTTCATCAAGATCGTCACCACGCCGTCGTGCTGACGAAACTCTTCCCCGACACTTTGCTGGATCAGAGTCCGGGGATCGTCATCGAGCTGAATGTGTGCTCGAACTCGGAGGTGCCGTAGTTTCGGTGCTTGATCGGTTGGACCGAGAAGACGTACGACTACTTCCTCTACGTCGTGTCATCGCTTCCGCAGTCGGTCTGCGTTGGGTACGTAGACAATACTCTCCCCTCGTTGCTATGCATCACATGATCCTGTATGTGCGTAGGAAATTTTTTGAAATTACTACGAAACCCTACAGTGGCATCCGAGCCAGGTTATTTATGTTGATGTTATATGCACGAGTAGAACACAAGTGAGTTGTGGACGATACAAGTCATACTGCCTACCAGCATGTCATACTTTGGTTCGGCGGTATTGTTGGACGAGACGACCCGGACCAACCTTACGCGTACGCTTACGCGAGACCGGTTCCCTCGACGTGCTTTGCACAGAGATGGCTTGCGGGCGACTGTCTCTCCAACTTTAGTTGAACCAAGTATGGCTACGCCCGGTCCTTGGGAAGGTTAAAACGGAGTCTATTTGACAAATTATCGTTGTGGTTTTGATGCGTAGGTGAGATTGGTTCTTACTTAAGCCCGTAGCAGCCACGTAAAACATGCAACAACAAAGTAGAGGACGTCTAACTTGTTTTTGCAGGGCATGTTGTGATGTGATATGGTCAAGGCATGATGCTGAATTTTATTGTATGAGATGATCATGTTTTGTAACCGAGTTATCGGCAACTGGCAGGAGCCATATGGTTGTCGCTTTATTGTATGCAATGCAATCGCGATGTAATGCTTTACTTTATTACTAAACGGTAGTGATAGTCGTGGAAGCATAAGATTGGCGAGACGACAACGATGCTACGATGGAGATCAAGGTGTCGCGCCGGTGTCGATGGTGGTCATGACGGTGCTTCGGAGATGGAGATCACAAGCACAAGATGATGATGACCATATCATATCACTTATATTGATTGCATGTGATGTTTATCTTTTTATGCATCTTATCTTGCTTTGATTGACGGTAGCATTATAAGATGATCTCTCACTAAATTATCAAGAAGTGTTCTCCCTGAGTATGCACCGTTGCCAAAGTTCGTCGTGCCCAGACACCACGTGATGATCGGGTGTGATAAGCTCTACGTCCATCTACAACGGGTGCAAGCCAGTTTTGCACACGCAGAATACTCAGGTTAAACTTGACGAGCCTAGCATATGCAGATATGGCCTCGGAACACGGAGACCGAAAGGTCGAGCATGAATCATATAGTAGATATGATCAACATAACGATGTTCACCATTGAAAACTACTCCATCTCACGTGATGATCGGTCATGGTTTAGTTGATTTGGATCACGTAATCACTTAGAGGATTAGAGGGATGTCTATCTAAGTGGGAGTTCTTAAATAATATGATTAATTGAACTTAAATTTATCATGAACTTAGTACCTGATAGTATCTTGCTTGTTTATGTTGATTGTAGATAGATGGCTGGTGCTGTTGTTCCGTTGAATTTTAATGCGTTCCTTGAGAAAGCAAAGTTGAAAGATGATGGTAGCAATTACACGGACTGGGTCCGTAACTTGAGGATTATCCTCATTGCTGCACAGAAAAATTACATCCTGGAAGCACCGCTGGGTGCCAGGCCTGCTGCTGGAGCAACACCAGATGTTATGAACGTCTGGCAGAGCAAAGCTGATGACTACTCGATAGTTCAGTGTGCCATGCTTTACGGCTTAGAATCGGGACTTCAACGACGTTTTGAACGTCATGGAGCATATGAGATGTTCCAGGAGTTGAAGTTAATATTTCAAGCAAATGCCCGAATTGAGAGATATGAAGTCTCCAAAAGTTCTATAGCTGCAAGATGGAGGAGAACAGTTCTGTCAGTGAGCATATACTCAAAATGTCTGGGTATAATAATCACTTGATTCAATTGGGAGTTAATTTTCCGGATGATTGCGTTATTGACAGAATTCTCCAATCACTGCCACCAAGCTACAAGAGCTTCGTGATGAACTATAATATGCAAGGGATGAACAAGACTATTCCCGAGCTCTTCGCAATGCTGAAAGCTGCGGAGGTAGAAATCAAGAAGGAGCATCAAGTGTTGATGGTTAACAAGACCACTAGTTTCAAGAAAAAGGGCAAAGGGAAGAAAAAGGGGAACTTCAAGAAGAACGGCAAGCAAGTTGCTGCTCAAGAGAAGAAACCCAAGTCTGGACCTAAGCCTGAAACTGAGTGCTTCTACTGCAAGCAGACTGGTCACTGGAAGCGGAACTGCCCCAAGTATTTGGCGGATAAGAAGGATGGCAAGGTGAACAAAGGTATATGTGATATACATGTTATTGATGTGTACCTTACTAGAGCTCGCAGTAGCACCTGGGTATTTGATACTGGTTCTGTTGCTAATATTTGCAACTCGAAACAGGGACTACGGAATAAGCGGGCACTGGCAAAGGACGAGGTGACGATGCGCGTGGGAAACAGTTCCAAAGTCGATGTGATCGCAGTCGGCACGCTACCTCTACATCTACCTTCGGGATTAATATTAGACCTAAGTAATTGTTATTTGGTGCCAGCGTTGAGCATGAACATTATATCTGGATCTTGTTTAATGCGAGACCGTTATTCATTTAAATCAGAGAATAATGGTTGTTCTATTTATATGAGTAATATCTTTTATGGTCATGCACCCTTGAAGAGTGGTCTATTCTTATTGAATCTCGATAGTAGTAATACACATATTCATAATGTTGAAGCCAAAAGATGCAGAGTTGATAATGAAAGTGCAACTTATTTGTGGCACTGTCGTTTAGGTCATATCGGTATAAAGCGCGTGAAGAAACTCCATGCTAATGGACTTTTGGAACCACTTGATTATGAATCACTTGGTACTTGCGAACCGTGCCTCATGGGCAAGATGACTAAAACACCGTTCTCCGGTACTATGGAGAGAGCAACAGATTTGTTGGAAATCATACATACCGATGTATGTGGCCCGATGAATATTGAGGCTCGTGGCGGATATCGTTATTTTCTCACCTTCACAGATGATTTAAGCAGATATGGGTATATCTACTTAATAAAACATAAGTCTGAAACATTTGAAAAGTTCAAAGAATTTCAGAGTGAAGTTGAAAATCATCGTAACAAGAAAATAAAGTTCCTACGATCTGATCGTGGAGGAGAATATTTGAGTTACGAGTTTGGTGTACATTTGAAAAACTGTGGAATAGTTTCGCAACTCACGCCACCCGGAACACCACAGCGTAATGGTGTGTCCGAACGTCGTAATCGTACTTTACTAGATATGGTGCGATCTATGATGTCTCTTACTGATTTACCGCTATCATTTTGGGGATATGCTTTAGAGACGGCCGCATTCACGTTAAATAGGGCACCATCAAAATCCGTTGAGACGACGCCTTATGAGCTATGGTTTGGCAAGAAACCAAAGTTGTCATTTCTTAAAGTTTGGGGCTGCGATGCTTATGTGAAAAAGCTTCAACCTGATAAGCTCGAACCCAAATCGGAGAAATGTGTCTTCATAGGATACCCAAAGGAAACTGTTGGGTACACCTTCTATCACAGATCCGAAGGCAAGACATTCGTTTCTAAGAATGGATCATTTCTAGAGAAGGAGTTTCTCTCGAAAGAAGTGATTGGGAGGAAAGTAGAACTTGACGAGGTAACTGTACCTGCTCCCTTACTGGAAAGTAGTTCATCATAGAAAACTGTTTCAGTGACACCTACACCAGTTAGTGAGGAAGCCAATGATAATGATCATGAAACTTCAGATCAAGATACTACTGAACCTCGTAGATCAACCAGAGTAAGATCCGCACCAGAGTGGTACGGTAATCCTGTTCTGGAGGTCATGCTACTAGATCATGATGAACCTACGAACTATGAAGAAGCGATGGTGAGCCCAGATTCCGCAAAGTGGCTTGAAGCCATGAAATCTGAGATGGGATCCATGTATGAGAACAAAGTATGGACTTTGGTTGACTTGCCCGATGATCGGCAAGCAATTGAGAATAAATGGATTTTTAAGAAGAAGACTGACGCTGATGGTAATGTTACTGTCTACAAAGCTCGACTTGTCGCAAAAGGTTTTCGGCAAGTTCAAGGGATTGACTACGATGAGACCTTCTCACCCGTAGCGATGCTTAAGTCCGTCCGAATCATGTTAGCAATTGCCGCATTTTATGATTATGAAATTTGGCAGATGGATGTCAAAACTGCATTCCTGAATGGATTTTTGGAAGAAGAGTTGTATATGATGCAACCAGAAGGTTTTGTCGATCCAAAGGGAGCTAACAAAGTGTGCAAGCTCCAGCGATCCATTTATGGACTGGTGCAAGCCTCTCGGAGTTGGAATAAACGTGTTGATAGTGTGATCAAAGCATTTGGTTTTATACAGACTTTCGGAGAAGCCTGTATTTACAAGAAAGTGAGTGGGAGCTCTGTAGCATTTCTGATATTATATGTGGATGACATATTACTAATTGGAAATGATATAGAATTTCTGGATAGCATAAAGGGATACTTGAATAAAAGTTTTTCAATGAAAGACCTCGGTGAAGCTGCTTACATATTAGGCATTAAGATCTATAGAGATAGATCAAGACGCTTAATTGGACTTTCACAAAGCACATACCTTGACAAAATTTTGAAGAAATTCAAAATGGATCAAGCAAAGAAAGGATTCTTGCCTGTATTACAAGGTGTGAAGTTGAGTAAGACTCAATACCCGACCACTGCAGAAGATAGAGAGAATATGAAAGATGTTCCCTATGCATCAGCCATAGGCTCTATCATGTATGCAATGCTGTGTACCAGACCTGATGTGTGCCTTGCTATAAGTTTAGCAGGGAGGTACCAAAGTAATCCAGGAGTGGATCACTGGACAGCGGTCAAGAACATCCTGAAATACCTGAAAAGGACTAAGGATATGTTTCTCGTATATGGAGGTGACAAAGAGCTCACCGTAAAAGGTTACGTTGATGCAAGCTTTGACAGTGATCCGGACGATTCTAAATCGCAAACCGGATACGTGTTTACATTAAACGGTGGAGCTGTCAGTTGGTGCAGTTCTAAACAAAGCGTTGTAGTGGGATCTACATGTGAAGCGGAATACATAGCTGCTTCGGAAGCAGCAAATGAAGGAGTCTGGATGAAGGAGTTCATATCCGATCTAGGTGTCATACCTAGTGCATCGGGTCCAATGAAAATCTTTTGTGACAATACTGGTGCAATTGCCTTGGCAAAGGAATCCAGATTTCACAAAAGGACCAAACACATCAAGAGACGCTTCAACTCCATCCGGGATCTAGTCCAGGTGGGAGACATAGAGATTTGCAAGATACATACGGATCTGAATGTTGCAGACCCATTGACTAAGCCTCTTCCACGAGCAAAACATGATCAGCACCAAGGCTCCATGGGTGTTAGAATCATTACAGTGTAATCTAGATTATTGACTCTAGTGCAAGTGGGAGACTGAAGGAAATATGCCCTAGAGGCAATAATAAAGTTATTATTTATTTCCTTATAATCATGATAAATGTTTATTATTCATGCTAGAATTGTATTTACCGGAAACATAATACATGTGTGAATACATAGACAACATAGTGTCACTAGTATGCCTCTACTTGACTAGCTCATTAATCAAAGATGGTTATGTTTCCTAACCATGAACAATGAGTTGTTATTTGATTAACGAGGTCACATCATTAGCAGAATGATCTGATTGACATGACCCAATCCATTAGCTTAGCACCCGATCGTTTAGTATGTTGCTATTGCTTTCTTCATGACTTATACATGTTCCTATGACTATGAGATTATGCAACTCCCGTTTACCGGAGGAACACTTTGGGTACTACCAAACGTCACAACGTAACTGGGTGATTATAAAGGAGTACTACAGGTGTCTCCAATGGTCGATGTTGGGTTGGCGTATTTCGAGATTAGGATTTGTCACTCCGATTGTCGGAGAGGTATCTCTGGGCCCTCTCGGTAATACAAATCACATAAGCCTTGCAAGCATTACAACTAATATGTTAGTTGTGAGATGATGTATTACGGAACGAGTAAAGAGACTTGCCGGTAACGAGATTGAACTAGGTATTGGATACCGACGATCGAATCTCGGGCAAGTAACATACCGATGACAAAGGGAACAACGTATGTTGTTATGCGGTCTGACCGATAAAGATCTTCGTAGAATATGTAGGAGCCAATATGGGCATCCAGGTCCCGCTATTGGTTATTGACCAGAGACGTGTCTCGGTCATGTCTACATTGTTCTCGAACCCGTAGGGTCCACACGCTTAAGGTTACGATGACAGTTATATTATGAGTTTATGCATTTTGATGTACCGAAGGTTGTTCGGAGTCTCGGATGTGATCACGGACATGACGAGGAGTCTCGAAATGGTCGAGACGTAAAGATTGATATATTGGAAGCCTATATTTGGATATCGGAAGTGTTCCGGGTGAAATCGGGATTTTACCGGAATACCGGGAGGGTTACCGGAACCCCCCGGGAGCTATTTGGGCCATAGTGGGCCTTAGTGGAAAAGAGAAGGGGCTGCCCTAGATGGGCTGCGCCCCCCCTTCCCCTAGTCCTATTAGGACTAGGAGAGGTGGCCGGCCCCCTCCTCCTCTTTTCCCCTCCGAGGAATCCTAGTTGGACTAGGATTGGAGGGGGAATCCTACTCCCAGAGGGAGTAGGACTCTCCTGCGCCTCCCCCCCTTGGCCGGCCAGCCTCCCCTCCTCTCCTCCTTTATATACGGAGGCAGGGGCACCTCTAAACACACAAGCTGACACAAGTTGATCCACGTGATCTATTCCTTAGTCGTGTGCGGTGCCCCCTGCCACCATATTCCTCGATAATACTGTAGCGGAGTTTAGGCGAAGCCCTGCTGCTGTAGTTCATCAAGATCGTCACCACGCCGTCGTGCTGACGAAACTCTTCCCCGACACTTTGCTGGATCGGAGTCCGGGGATCGTCATCGAGCTGAACGTGTGCTCGAACTCGGAGGTGTCGTAGTTTCGGTGCTTGATCGGTTGGACCGAGAAGACGTACGACTACTTCCTCTACGTCGTGTCATCGCTTCCGCAGTCGGTCTGCGTTGGGTACGTAGACAATACTCTCCCCTCGTTGCTATGCATCACATGATCCTGTATGTGCGTAGGAAATTTTTTGAAATTACTACGAAACCCTACAGGGTTGGCGTATTTCGAGATTAGGTTTTGTCACTCCGTTTGTCGGAGAGGTATCTCTGGGCCCTCTCGGTAATGCACATCACTTAAGCCTTGCAAGCATTGCAACTAAATGAGTTAGTTGCGGGATGATGTATTACGGAATGAGTAAAGAGACTTGCCGGTAACGAGATTGAACTAGGTATTGGATACCGACGATCAAATCTCGGGCAAGTAACATACCGATGACAAAGGGAACAACATATGTTGTTACGCGGTCTGACCGATAAAGATCTTCGTAGAATATGTAGGAGACAATATGGGCATCCAGGTCCCGCTATTGGTTATTGACCGGAGACATGTCTCGGTCATGTCTACATTGTTCTTGAACCCGTAGGGTCCGCACGCTTAAGGTTACGATGACAGTTATATTATGAGTTTATGCATTTTGATGTACCGAAGTTAGTTCAGAGTCCCGGATGTGATCACGGACATGACGAGGAGTCTCGAAATGGTCGAGACATAAAGATTGATATATTGGAAGCCTATATTTGGATATTGGAAGTGTTCCGGGTGAAATCGGGATTTTACCGGAGTACCGGGAGGTTACCGGAACCCCCCGGGAACCATATGGGCCTTAGTGGGCTTTAGTGGAAAGGAGAAAGGGGCAGCCCAAGGTGGGCTGCGCACCTCCCCCCTCCCCTAGTCCTATTAGGACTAGGAGAGGTGGCCGGCCCCCTCTCTCTCTTCCCCCCCGAGGAATCCTATTCCAACTAGGATTGGGGGGGGGGGGGAATCCTACTCCCGGAGGGAGTAGGACTCTCCTGGCGCGCCCCTTGTGGCCGGCCAGCCTCCCCCCTTTGGTCCTTTATATACTGAGGTAGAGGCACCCTAGAACACACAAGTTGATCCACGTGATCTATTCCTTAGCCGTGTGCGGTGCCCCCAGCCACCATAGTCCTCGATAATACTGTAGCGGAGTTTAGGCGAAGCCCTGCTGCTGTAGTACATCAAGATCGTCACCATGCCGTCGTGCTGGCGGAGCTCTTCCCCGACACTTTGCTGCATCGGAGTCCGGGGATCGTCATCGAGCTGAACGTGTGCTCGAACTCGGAGGTGCCGTAGTTTCGGTGCTTGATGGGTTGGATCATGAAGACGTACGACTACTTCCTCTATGTTGCGTCAACGCTTCCGCAGTTGGTCTGCGTGGGTACGTAGACAACACTCTCCCCTCTCGTTGCTATGCATCACATGATCTTGCGTGTGCGTAGGAAATTTTTTGAAATTACTACGAAACCCAATAGGGAACCCTAGGTGGGGGCGCAGCCCCTCCCCTTCCCCTATATATACTTGAGGTTTCGGCTGCCCAACACACACGAGTTTCTCTCCTTCTTGGCGCAGCCCTACCCCTCTCCCTCCTCGTCTCTTGCGGTGCTTGGCGAAGCCCTGCTGGAGTACCACGCTCCTCCACCACCACCACGTCGGTGTGCTGCTGCTGGATGGAGTCTTCCTCAACCTCTCACTCTCTCCTTGCTGGATCAAGGCATGGGAGACGTCACCGGGCTGTACGTGTGTTGAACGCGGAGGTGCCGTCCGTTCGACACTAGGATCTCCGGTGATTTGGATCACGACAAGTACGACTCCTTCAACCCCGTTCTCTTGAACGCTTCCGCGTAGCGATCTACAAGGGTATGTAGATGCACTCTCCTTCCCCTCGTTGCTGGTTTCTCCATAGATAGATCTTGGTGACATGTAGGAAAATTTTGAATTTCTGCTACGTTCCCCAACAGTGGCATCATGAGCTAAGTCTATTGCGTAGATTCTATGCACGAGTAGAACACAAAGTAGTTGTGGGCGTTGATTTTGTTCAATATGCTTACCGTTACTAGTCCAATCTTGTTTCGACGGCATCGTGGGATGAAGCGGCCCGGACCAACCTTACACGTACGCTTACGTGAGACTGGTTCCACCGACTGACATGCACTAGTTGCATAAGGTGGCTGGCGGGTGTCTGTCTCTCCCACTTTAGTCGGAGCGGATTCGATGAAAAGGGTCCTTATGAAGGGTAAATAGCAATTGGCATATCACGTTGTGGTTTTTGCGTAGGTAAGAAATGTTCTTGCTAGAAACCCATAGTAGCCACGTAAAACATGCAAACAACAATTAGAGGATGTCTAACTTGTTTTTGCAGGGTATGCTACGTGATGTGATATGGCCAAAGGATGTGATGAATGATATATGTGATGTATGAGATGATCATGTTCTTGTAATAGGAATCACGACTTGCATGTCGATGAGTATGACAGCCGGCAGGAGCCATAGGAGTTGTCTTAATTTATTTATGACCTGCGTGTCAACATAAACGTCATGTAATTACTTTACTTTATTGCTAACCGTTAGCTATAGTAGTAGAAGTAATAGTTGGCGAGACAACTTCATGAAGACACGATGATGGAGATCATGATGATGGAGATCATGGTGTCATGCCGGTGACGATGATGATCAAGGAGCCCCGAAGATGGAGATCAAAAGGAGCAATATGATATTGGCCATATCATGTCACTATTTGATTGCATGTGATGTTTATCATGTTTTTGCATCTTATTTGCTTAGAACGACGGTAGTAAATAAGATGATCCCTCATTAAAATTTCAAGAAAGTGTTCCCCCTAACTGTGCACCGTTGTGAAAGTTCGTCGTTTCAAAGCACCACGTGATGATCGGGTGTGATAGATTCTTACGTTCACATACAAAGGGTGTAAGCCAGATTTACACACGCGAAACACTTAGGTTAACTTGATGAGCCTAGCATGTACAGACATGGCCTCGGAACACAAGAGACCGAAAGGTCGAGCATGAGTCGTATGGTAGATACGATCAACATGAAGATGTTCACCGATGTTGACTAGTCCGTCTCACGTGATGATTGGACACGGCCTAGTTGACTCGGATCATGTAATCACTTAGATGACTAGAGGATGTCTATCTGAGTGGGAGTTCATGAACTTAATTATCCTGAACATAGTCAAAAGGATTTTGCAAATTATGTCGTAGCTCGCGCTTTAGTTCTACTGTTTAGATATGTTCCTAGAGAAAATTTAGTTGAAAGTTGATAGTAGCAATTATGCAGACAGTAAAAGTCTTATGTCCTTAATGCACCGCTCAGTGTGCTGAACCTCGAACGTCGTCTGTGGATGTTGCGAACATCTAACATACACATTTTGATAACTACATGATAGTTCAGTTAAACGGTTTAGAGTTGAGGCACCGAAGATGTTTTAAAACGTCGCGAAACATATGAGATGTTTCGAGGGCTAAAATTGGGATTTCAGGCTCGTGCCCACGTCAAGAGGTATAAGACCTCCGACGATTTTCTTAGCCTGCAAACTAAGGGAGAGAAGCTCAATTGTTGAGCTTGTGCTCAGATTGTCTGAGTACAACAATCATTTGAATCGAGTGGGAGTTGATCTTCCAGATGAGACAGTGATGTTTCTCCGAACGCATTACCACCAAGCTACTAGAGCTTCGTGATGAACTATAATATATCAGGGACATATGATGATCCTTGAGATATTCGCGATGTTTGACACCACAAAAGTAGAAATCAAGAAGGAGCATCAATTGTTGATGGTTGGTGAAACCACTAGTTTCAAGAAGGGCAAGGGCAAGAAGGGATACTTCATGAAACGGCAAATCAGCTGCTGCTCTAGTGAAGAAACCCAAAGTTGAACCCAAGCCCGAGACTAAGTGCTTCTGTAATAAGGGGAACAGTCACTGAAGCAGAACCACCCTAGATGCTTGGTAGATGAGAAGGCTGGCAAGGTCGATAGAAGTATATTGGATATGCATTATAATGTGTACTTTACTAGTACTCCTAGTAGCACCAGGGTATTAGATACCGGTTCGGTTGCTAAGTGTTAGTAACTCGAAACAAAAGGCTACGGAATAAACGGAGACTAGCTAAAAGGTGAGATGACGATATGTGTTGGAAGTATTTCCAAGGTTGATCAAATATCGTACGCTCCCTCTACCATCGAGATTGGTATTAAAACCTAAATAATTGTTATTTGGTGTTTGCGTTGAGCATAGACATGATTGGATTATGTCTATCGCGATACGGTTATTCATTTAAGGATAATAATGGTTACTCTGTTTATTTGAATAATACCATCCCGATCGTAGTAATACACATTTTCATGCCAAAGGTATAAGATAGTAATGATAGTACCACACAAATGTGGCACTGCAATTTGAGTCATATTGGTATAAAACGCATGAAGAAGCTCCATGTTGATGGATCTTTGGACTCACTCATTTTCTGAAAGGATTGAGACATGCCAACCATGTTTGTTGGTAGATATGCATGAACAAACTCTATACAGATGGATCGTTTGGACTCACTTGATTTTGAATCACTTGAGACATGCAAATCATACCACATGGGCAAGATGACTGAAAGCCTCGTTTTCAGTAAAATGGAACAAGAAAGCAACTTGTTCGAAGTAATACATCTTGATGTGCGCAGTCCAATGAGTGCTGAGGCGTGTAGTGGATATCGTTATGTTCTTACTTCACAGATGATTTGAGTAGATACTGAGTATATTTACTTGATGAAACATAAGTCTAAATTATTGAAAGGTTCAAGTAATTTCAGAGTGAAGTTGAACATCGTCGTGACAAGAGGATAAAATGTCTATGATATGATCGTAGAGATGAATATCTGAATTACGAGTTTGGCACAGAATTAAGACATTGTGGAAATTGTTTCACAACCAATACATCCTGGAACACCATAGTGTGATGGTGTGTCCGAACATCATAACTGCACCCTATTGGATATGATGCATACCATGATGTCTCTTATCGAATTACCACGACAGTTTATGGGTTAGGCATTAGAGACAACCATATTCACTTTAAATAGGGCACCACGTAATTCCGATGAGATGACACCGTATGAACTATGGTTTAGAGAAACCTAAGCTGTCATTTCTTAAAAGTTTGGGGCTGCGACACTTATGTGAAAAAAGTTTCAGGCTGATAAGCTCGAACCCAAAGCGGATGAATGCATCTTCATAGGACACCCAAAACAGTTGGGTGTACCTCCTGTCTCAGATCCGAAAGCAATAAGGGATTGTTTCTAGAATCGGGTCCTTTCTCGAGGAAAAGTTTCTCTCGAAAGAATTGAGTGGGAGGATTGTAGAGACTTGATGAGGTTATTGAACCGTCTCTTCAACTAGTGTGTGGCAGGGCACATGGAGTTGTTCCTGTGACACCTACACCAATTGAAGTGGAAGCTTATGATAGCAATCATGAAACTTCAGATCAAGTCACTACCAAACCTCGTGGGATGACAAGGATGCGTACTACTTCAGAGTGGTACGTAATCCTGTCTTGGAAGTCATGTTGCTAGACAACAATGAACCTACGAGCTATGGAGAAGCGATGGTGGGCCCGAATTCCGATAAATGGCTCGAGGCCATAAAATCCGAGAGAGGATCCATGTATGAAAACAAAGTGTAGACTTTGGCAGAATGGCTCGATGGTCGTAAGGCTGTTGAGTACAGATGGATTTTAAAAGGAAGACAGACAATGATGGTAAGTATCACCATTAAGAAAGCTCGACTTGTCGTTAAGATGTTTTCCGACAAGTTCAAGGAGTTGACTACGATGAGACTTTCTCACTCGTAGCGATGCTAAGAGTCTGTTGGAACTATATTAGCGATTACTGCATTATTTATGAAATCTTGCAGATAGGATGTCAAAACATTGTTTCCTCGACGATTTTCTTGAGGAAAAGTTGTATGTGATACAACCGGAAGGTTTTGTCAATCCTGAAAGATGCTAACAAGTATGCAAAGCTCCAGCAATCCTTCTAAGGACTGGAGTAAGCATCTCAGAGTTGGAATATACACTTTGATGGAGCAATCAAAGTTTATGGGTTTATACAAAGTTTGTTAGAAACTTGTATTTACAATAAAGTGAGTGGGAGCACTACGACATTTCTGATAAGTATATGTGGATGACATATTGTTGATCCGAAATGATGTAGAATTTCTGGAAAGCATGCAGAGTTATTTGAAAAGTGTTTTTCAATGGAAAAACTGGATTAGGCTACTTGAGTATTGAGCATTAAGATCTATAAGGATAGATCAAAACGCTTAATAGTACTTTCAAATGAATACATACCGTGACAAGATTTTGAAGGAGTTCAAAATGGATCGGCACAGAAGGAGTTCTTGGCTGTGTTATAAGGTGTGAACATTGATTAAGACTCGAAACCTGACCGTGGCAGAATAGAGAGAAAGGACGGAGGTCGTCCCCTATGCTTTAGACGTAGGCTCTACAGTATGCTATGCTGTGTACTGCACCTGAAGTGTGCCTTGCCATGAGTCTGTCAAGGGGTACAAGAGTGATCCAAGAATGGATCACAGGACAGCGGTCAAAGTTATCCTTAGTAACTAGTGGACTAAGGAATTTTCTCGATTATGGAGGTGGTAAAAGAGTTCGTCGTAAAGGGTTATGCCGATGCAAACTTTGACACTAATCTAGATTATTCTGAGTAGTAAACTGGATTCGTATAGTAGAATAGTTATTTGGAATAGCTCCAAATAGAACGTGGTAGCTGTATCTAGGAGATGACATACAGATTTGTAAAGCACACACGGATCTGAAAGATTCAGACCCGTTGACTATAACATCTCTCACAAGCATAACATGATCAAACCCAGAACTCATCGAGTGTTAATCACATGGTAATGTGAACTAGATTATTGACTCTAGTAAACTCTTTGGGTGTAAGTCGCATGGGGATGTGACCTTGAGTGTTAATCACATATCGATGTGAACTGGATTATTGACTCTAGTGCAAGTGGGAGACTGTTGGAAATATGCCCTAGAGGCAATAATAAATTGATTATTATTATATTTCCTTGTTCATGATAATCGTTTATTATCCATGCTAGAATTGTATTGATAGGAAACTCAGATACATGTGTGGATACATAGACAACACCATGTCCCTAGTAAGCCTCTAGTTGACTAGCTTGTTGATCAATAGATGGTTACGGTTTCCTGACCATGGACATTGGATGTCATTGATAACGGGATCACATCATTAGGAGAATGATGTGATGGACAAGACCCAATCCTAAGCCTAGCACAAGATCATGTAGTTCGTATGCTAAAGCTTTTCTAATGTCAAGTATCATTTCCTTAGACCATGAGATTGTGCAACTCCCGGATACCGTAGGAATACTTTGGGTGTGCCAAACGTCACAACGTAACTGGGTGGCTATAAAGGTACACTACAGGTATCTCCGAAAGTGTCTGTTGGGTTGGCACGAATCGAGACTGGGATTTGTCACTCCATGTGATGGAGAGGTATCTCTGGGCCCACTCGGTAGGACATCATCATAATGTGCACAATGTGATCAAGGAGTTGATCACGGGATGATGTGTTACGGAACGAGTAAAGAGACTTGCCGGTAACGAGATTGAACAAGGTATCGGGATACCGACGATCGAATCTCGGGCAAGTATCGTACCGCTAGACAAAGGGAATTGTATACGGGATTGATTAAGTCCTCGACATCGTGGTTCATCCGATGAGATCATCGTGGAACATGTGGGAGCCAACATGGGTATCCAGATCCCGCTGTTGGTTATTAACCGGAGAGTCATCTCGGTCATGTCTGCATGTTTCCCGAACCCGTAGGGTCTACACACTTCAGGTTCGATGACGCTAGGGTTATAGGGAATAGATATACGTGGTTACCGAATATTGTTCGGAGTCCCGGATGAGATCCCGGACGTCACGAGGAGTTCCGGAATGGTCCGGAGGTAAAGATTTATATATGGGAAGTCTTGTTTTGGTCGCCGGAAAGGTTTCGGGGTTTATCGGTAACGTACCGGGACCACCGGGAGGGTCCTGGGGGTCCACCAAGTGGGGCCATAAGCCCCGGAGGGCTGCATGGGCCAAGTGTGGGAGGGGACCAGCCCCAGGTGGGCTGGTGCGCCCCCCCACAAGGGCCCAAGGCGCCTCCAAGAGGGAAGGGGGGCAAACCCTAGGGCAGATGGGCCCTAAGGCCCACCCCAGGTGCGCCTCCCCCTCTCCCCCTTGTGGCCGCCACCTAGATGGGATCTAGGGGCTGCCGCACCCATAGGGAGGGAACCCTAGGTGGGGGCACAGCCCCTCCCCTTCCCCTATATATACTTGAGGTTTGGGCTGCCCAACACACACGAGTTTCTCTCCTTCTTGGCGCAGCCCTACCCCTCTCCCTCCTCGTCTCTTGCGGTGCTTGGCGAAGCCCTGCTGGAGTACCACGCTCCTCCACCACCACCACGCCGTCGTGCTGCTGCTGGATGGAGTCTTCCTCAACCTCTCCCTCTCTCCTTGCTGGATCAAGGCATGGGAGACGTCACCGGGCTGTACGTGTGTTGAACACGGAGGTGTCGTCCGTTCGACACTAGGATCTCCGGTTATTTGGATCATGACGAGTACGACTCCTTCAACCCCGTTCTCTTGAACGCTTCCACATAGTGATCTACAAGGGTATGTAGATGCACTCTCCTTCCCCTCGTTGCTGGTTTCTCCGTAGATAGATCTTGGTGACACGTAGGAAAATTTTGAATTTCTGCTACGTTCCCCAACAACGAGGAGCACACACTCGGAGATGCCAAACATCGTATCATCCTATGGAGAAAGGATTGCATCATCTTTAGAAGGCCACCGACACCGCGTCACTCGACTCCTCGTCGAAGTCCGCCACCGAGTCAGCAGACTCCCGCTCCTCCAAGACCACCAATGCGTGAGGCCACTCCTCCTCCTCCAAGTCCGACACAGCGTCAGACGTCCACTCCTCCTCCAAGTCCGGCACAACCTCAGGCCACTGCAAGTCCGGCACAGCTTCAGGCCACTCCTCCTCGTCCAACTCAGCCCCGTCAGCCATCTCCGCCGCCTCAGCAATCGCAGAAGAGACACCCCGCAGCTATGGTGCGTAGTGGTACGAGTCGAGGTCATAGTACAGGAAGTACAGGCGGAGGCAAGCGATATAAATATGGTCCAAACCTCACTACCCCTCTTCCCGTGAGGGCTTACGACAGGACCGAGGAGCAAACCAATGCCATAGTGCGGGCAGAAGTCGACGCCCATTTTGGACCGAAACTGCCACCGCCGCCAAGGGAGAAAGTGCCTGTGGAAGTAGTTGACCACTTCATTCGTATGGCTCAACCACCAGCTCCTAAGCCTGTTGACACAGACTATGAGCGCCACATCAGGAAGTTACATCGACAACGTCTATAGAAGGCGGCGAGCTCGAGCTCGAGCAAACAACAAGCAGCTGTCAAAAAATGCGGGAAAACCGTTGCCCAGCTGGGAGAACAGGCGGCGCAATCGATCCTCCCGCTTGTTGTGCTGCCAACAACACGTGACAGTACGCGCGTCCAATATTATTGTGGCCAAACAGTTTACTTTCCTGAGGTGGGCGATGTGGTAATAACCCAGGAGCATATAATGCAGGCTGAAACTCTCAAAATCACTGTTGGACAACTCCTCGAGATCGAGGACATGCCTGTGCTTAAAGAGGAGGAAATAAAACGGAAATATGCCCGGGGCCAACCTTTGGTCAAGCCAGAAGAGGTCAAGAAGCTCCCAACGAGAATGTATGAATTACATGAATGGTACATGGACATTACCAAGAGATCCGATCGAGAGTCCCTCATGGTGCAAGTCAAGAAGGATCATTACTACCATGAGAAACCTGTGACCGTTGAGTATTCTGAACTGTTTCAGTTATACAATCAAGACGCACTCGACAAATCTATCGTCAGTTGCTATTGTCTGTAGGTGATTTCTTTCTGTAATTTAAGTCTCAAGCTAGCTGTAGTGATCCTTTTGATCAATCATTACCTGTAATTATCCTCACTATATTCTTTTCTGTGGTATTATGCAGGATGAAGATGTATGAAATGAAAAAAGGTGGACGCTATGGCATTTGGGTTCATTGACCCAAACACTGTTAATGAATACACATGGAAAATAAACAAGCATTATGAAAAGCAGATAGATGATAGCATGCTAGAGTTCTTGAAGCGCCTCAAATACAATGAAGATATACTACTTCCTTACAACTTCCAGTCAGTCACACTTTCTTGTATTACAAATTCTCTGTTTTTGCCTACTAGCTAGCTACATGTTTTTGCTTACATATGCCCGCTTAATTAAGACATGCAAACGTGTGTGCATGCAGATTTCACTGGATCTTGTGTATCATTAAAGTTGACGCCGGAACAGTTCAAATACTGGACTCGCTACTCAAAGCAAATAGTGACTATAATATCTTATTTGGAATAGTCAACAGGTAATTTCAATCATTATTAACTATATATCTCGGCCTATTTAGTTCGTCATTTCATGATATGAACTATTTAATAACCCCTTTATTCATTTTCTTTGTCGGCGGGCAGGGCTTGGGCAAGGTTCATCAGCGTCACGGAAGGCGAATGAAAACACAGTTGAAATGGTTTCGACCCAAGGTAAATAATTAAGTAGTACTCCCTCCGTAAACTAATATAAGAGTGTTTAGAATACTAAAATAGTTATCTAAATGCTCTTATATTAGTTTACAGAGGGGGTACTAGCTAGCTAGCTAGCTGCCATCTCTTTAATTATCATGCTTGATTAATTATTATCTGATCAAATTAAATTCCATTCTCGAAATAAAGGCCCTGAAGCAGGCGCAGGGGACTGATCTGTGTGCATTCTGCGTTTGCGAGAACATTCGCATGATGGCGTCCGAAAGGAGCAGATCTCAAAGACAGGAATGGGTACGCTTGTCAGAATACTATTCACAATTTTTACACCATTATCGATATCTAGTCACACAACTAGTACACATGCATATTGATCTCCTTCTTAATAGTTCAAAGAGGTGCGGGACAAGCTCCTAGAAATGGAGCGCGTAGAAGCACTTCAAGAGGAAACAGCGGGATTTTTGCTCGACCAGGTCATAAATCCGAAGGGAGAATACTATTACACACTACCGCCCCCATCAACCAGGTCATGAACCACTTCCAATTGTCATCGTGCTTCGAAGGCACCAATTAGGCTAATGCCACTGGCTCCGAAGGCAACATGCATATGTAGGAGAAATTGTATATAGCTATACATGTGTGTATGTGTGAATTAATATGGTGGTTTGTGAGACATTGATGATATATATATGATTGGTTCTACTAGAAATTCTATATATATATATATATATATATATATATATATATATATATATATATATATGCATAACGTGTACAATGTGTAGTACCGTAAAATACCAGCAAACGAAAAAGAATTAAAATGGAAAACACAAAATTAAATGAAAAGGAAATCATAAAACCAAAAAACCCCCAAACATTTTAGTACCGGTTGGTAACAGTGCCGGTTATGGAACCGGTGCTATTGCCCGGTTCTGCACTAGTGTCTACTGTACGTCCGGATCTGATCAATTAAAAGCCACCAATATATATACTGTACATCCGGATGGCAGCAGGCCGCAGTTTCGCTGATATTTGGGTTTGTCGGTGATTAGCATGCTTGAGTTTTGCCGATAGCATGTTTGAACTTAGACGGAAGCAACTACCCTTTTTATTTGTTTCACTTTTTTCTTTCAAATGCTTCAACTTCATTTGGCGGAAGCATGGTAATGGTCAGCTTCTTTTAGTGGAAGCGTGCTAATGCTTGGTAGTATTTGGCCTTCCGCCACGCTTAGTACTGTAGCTGCTAACGCTTTGGTAGCATTTGGCAGAAAGCATGCTAATGCTTTAGTAGCATCCTCAGCCTTATGTAAATTTCAGTTGGCGGAAGCAGCTTTATTTGGCAGTAGCTAAATGCGTCTTAATGCTTCATTTGGTGACTAATTTTAATGGAAGCTACGGAAGCATCATAATTAGTAGCCTTCCTTCAAACAAAATGCTACTAATCATAGTTTTTTAAAGTACTAATAGAGATGAACATTTACAGTATATGGTTGGATGGTGGGCCCCCATATCGTGTCCAAGGACTAGTCGGGGCACAGTCCACGGACGGATAGTTTGTCCATTTTAAAGGATAGCGTTGTACATGCCATAGTCATGCATGAAGTATCTACATAGTTCACCAAAGAAAATGTGCAAAAGCAGAGGCAGCTGTCAGCTGAGATGCCTTAGCTCTTTAAGGAAGTTTTATTATGTGCGTTTCTTGCAGAAGATAGAAGAGTATATAATGCAGGACAGTCAAAGCGAAAAGCGGAGGCGCGCATCAGATGTGGATAACATTGGGCACGCAAAGTAACACGATAGTATATAGTGCAGGACAGCCAAAGCGAAAAGCGAAGGCGCGCATCAGATGTGGATTACATGGGGCACGCAAAGCAACACGATGCCAAAGAGCGTTTCGATCGATCGAGAATGCATGAGCTTCCGGCCTTTCGGATGCATGCATGCATGCAGCACACGCAAAGAGAAAGATGACATACTCCTACCTCCCACGTGTCTGCATGTGAATAAAGGAAAACTAAGCAAAAGAAAGGAGAGTATGGTCTTTGCCTGGGATTCCCATGATCACCTTGCCAGAAAATAAAAGGTGAGTCGAGCGAACGAGAGCTCTTGAGCCTGTGCGGCCGGTTTCTCCATCCATGCCACCACCTCGCTCTCCTCGTACTCCCTCCGTTTCAAAATAGATAACCCAACTTTGTACTAAAGTTAGTACAAAGTTAAGTCATCTATTTTAGAACGGAGGGAGTAGAAACGAGCCCCTAGTTATCTACTCCGTCCGTTCTTAAATATAACTTTTTTTTAGAGATTTTAATATGAACTACATACAGATGTATATAGACGTAGTTTAGAGTGTAGATTCACTCATTTTGCTCCGTATGTAGTCCACATTGAAATCTGTAAAAAAGACTTATATTTAGGAACGAAACGAGTATATGTTACCATATTATTTATAGTCGATCTTAAAGAAAGTATAAGAAATTAAAAAAAACTACTGACACTACTAGAATCTGGTTTTGTGCCGAGCTCCAGAACGTTGCGGAGTTCATTTTATCGCGAACTCAGCAAATTTGGTGGCTGTTGAGTTTGATTCAGTATTAGACTCGGCTGTGACAAGCAACTCGGTGGACTTGTGACTTTGCCTACTTCCACCAAAAAACGACTAGGCGAACAAAAACAACTCAGCAG
Organism: Triticum dicoccoides; assembly: GCF_002162155.2. Taxonomy (NCBI): domain Eukaryota; kingdom Viridiplantae; phylum Streptophyta; class Magnoliopsida; order Poales; family Poaceae; genus Triticum; species Triticum dicoccoides. The sequence continues at coordinate 2,422,655 of NC_041390.1, read as the reverse complement.
AAACTCAAGTTCGCCGAGTTCCCGACAGAAAACCCCATCAAAGTCTTACAGGTGGGCCCTGCTGTAGAGTAGGCGGCGAAGCCGTGACGGCAGCCAATCTTTGCCGAGTTTTGGCTAACGGAGACTCGGCACACATTTTCTCCTGTCCATTTGTTAATAAGAATGCCAAGGGTCACATATTTGTCGGGTTTTCGTTAAAGGGGATGTTGATGCAACAAACCTGACAGTGAATAGTAGGCTGCGAATAATGGCTCAATCTAATTTCGGCATAGGTGTGACGCTCGGATTTTATGAGTTCAGGCCCCTCGCGGAGAGGTAAAAGCCCTACTTCTTGAACCCTGGGGCTATCTTTCTCTGGTGTCTGGATTATAAGAGGGTTGCGAACCCTTGTCTTAGTGCTCGGGGGTGGCTTATATAGGGTGCACCGCCCCTCATTATGGGTACGTTAAAAGGGAGATGCTGCAGGGGATTGATTATAGGTGTTACAGGTAACTGATGCTATTACTACACATGAAGTCTGGTGTTGTGCTCCTCGGACGTTCCAGGCCCCGCACGACTCATTCGCCGCTCATGTCCGTGTGCTGGCGAGCATGGCCGAGTAGTGGCGAAGCGTCCGAGTGAGCTGCCTCCATCCGAGTGGATGGATTGCATCCGAATGAGTATTCAGAGGTGGGCCTCCGAATGCACGTACGGTTCAGGAACCTTCCAGTGATGGTATGGGGTCGTAGATGGGTCCAGGATGTCAGGTCCTTGACCCTACCCTGAGTAGGTGACACCATCATTAGCCCCCGAATCGGATGAGGTCTCGTGGGACGAATGGACTGAACCCTTGATTCGGTCCGAGTGCTGCAGAAGCACGCAGAATCCATCACCAAGTGTTACAAAACGTGACGTGAGCGAAACCTCAATGGATATTGGACTAGAAGTTTCCCAACTGGTCGGGCTATATTGACTGCTGGGTAAAACTTGGTGTCACTCATATGTCTCTTGGAAGAGATATACTATAGGCCCGGGTGCGGACGTGCCATGTAACTCGAGTGATGATGTCGGAGCGTGGGCTGATTCTCTAGAGAGATGCTACTCATTATCCCAAGGGAACGCCAACATAGGCCATCTCCGAGTCCAAGTTTCTGAGGCTCACGCCTTGGAACCTGGAAAAGGGCCAAGTTAATTCGTAGTGGAGTGTTGAGCTCATCCCATTGCAGTCATCAAGCTTACTTTAGCCGGAGGATAAGATTGTATGTCCGAGTGGACGAAGACCTTTCGAAGATGTTCAGCGGACCGAGAGTGTCTTGTAGGAAATTTATCCAGGGGTGACCAATCAGTCTGATCTTGCGGCGGTAGTCCCGCAATTTGAAAACTCGCGCGCGTGTGGGAGAGGTTTCTTCACGACTAGTGGGGAAAGTGGGAGCATATCACCTTGATTTTCGCTCCGAACTCCCCGAGCACCCACCGTAGACGGAAACTCTCCGAAATTTTCCTCGTCCTCACTTTTACCATGATTTTTTACGTCATGGACGGCCCAAAGAATGTCATGCAGGTGCGTTTCTAGCCTGCCCAGGATGAAAAGCCCATCTTATGTCATAATTTTTTGTCATAGAAGTAGGAGCCCACCACATCTACGATAATACGTGTTTTTGTCACAATTATCATCATAGAAATGTCATAACCATGATAGAAAAAGTTTTCGTTCGGGCCATAATGTCACAGATGTGTCTTTCTTTTGAAGTGGTAGTTCTCCTACTGGATTGATAACCTTACTTCTTAACCGAGGAAAAATACTTATCTCTACTATACTGCATCTCCCTTCCTCTTCGGGAAATAAATCCAACACAACTCACAAGAAGCAAGATGTCAACGACCTCGCCCGATTGGAATGTGGCCTGGAAGGGCCGGGCTAAAGTTGATGTTGCGGATCTGGCAACTTCTAGAGGTATTGACCAATTCGTTCTTGGATTATATCCGAGTGATTTGTAGGCTAACGTTTATCATTGATGCATGTCTTGCAACACCATTAGAAGTGATCCAGGTCGAGGATGATGACAAGACTGACCCCTCCAAGTCCCAAGCGCAGTGAACGGGCGCCGACTGCTACCATAAGCGTCGTCCAAGACGTTCCTCATGGCCGATCGAGCAAGGCTCCGAATGCCAACGTTGGCACGGGGCCCATGGTTCCAAGTGTCACAACTCAGAATGGCGTCGAGCTAGCAGTTGCTGCCCCAACTCCTCGGCCAGTGCTAGCTCCATTGTCTGCTCCAGTCACCTTTTTTACTATGCAGAGGGTCCCAGAGGACCAGGTGGGGGCAAGCAAGGAAGCAATGATTAGAGTTGAAGTGATGAACATGCACTTGCAAGAGGCGTGTGACGGCAGTGAGGCCTTGAAGACCAATATTCGACCAAGTACCAATGTGTGTAAGATTTTTCAGTCAGAATTTTCAGGTTTTGGTTTTCCTTTGTTTGCCGAGTGGATGATTGTGTTTCTGCTAGTGGATTTTTCACGGAGTACACCCACTGGGTGTTTGCTTTGGCCAGTTGGGGCCTGCTGAGTGCACCTACTGGATGTAGTCCCCGAGACTGCCGTCGACTGTTTGCTATCGGCGGGAGTCTTAGAACTTAGGATTTCTTTGAATGCTAATTTCACTCGGATTTCTCAGAGTTTGTCAGAGCCAAATTATTTCAGTGGGTGTTGTCCCCGAGACTGCCGTCGATTGGAGGCAATCAGTTGGAGTCAGTGGTGCCGTGTGATACGGCAACGCCTTGAGATGCAGCAAGAGGCGACGGTGGCTGGAGAATGCGACGGGCTGCTCGTTCTGGTTAAGCCAAGTGATTTGTCCAAGTCCTAGTTGGTTAGTGCTGGACGTAGGCGTTCATGGAGATAGGAATTTGTTAGTTGCATGCAACACCCACGGCGAAGTTTGTTTGTAGTGGCCGGTCAAGATTAGTATACTAGTCATCTTGGCCCTGCAGTGATTCTAGGAGGTCATGGACGTGCGTTAGTGGTGTTAGGCATTAGTGGGTGCGTGCAACTCTCTAGTCCTTTGTATATATAGTGCTTTGAGTAATGTGAAAAGAAGCCGTGAGGGCTGTGGAAAAATGTAGCACTTGTGTCCACCAAGGAGAAGACCCTCTTGCCAAAGCTAGTTGGCTTCCTTCCTTGGTATATGCGCGCGTGTGCACGCGCGCGAATGTGTTCTGTCATTCACAGAGTGTGTGTTCTTGAGACTAAGGCCCTGTTTGATAGCAAAGTATTTTTGAAGTATTATAAGAATACTACAGTTTTTGATATTATCAAAGTTTTATTTACAATGAGCTGTTTGGTTGCCACTAAAAACTGTAACTTTGATACTGCAGTATTTACTAAACCATGCATGGATTTTTCTCTGCACTAAAAAAACCCTCCGGACCTCTTTTTTTAAAACAGAGCAGCAGAAACAAACGAGGGGCCGCATTGTTATCTTCTCCACTATTCGCAACAATTCCATAGCTTCCATGCCGCCGCTGCCACTGCTTTGTCGTTTTTGGTGTTGTCTCCCTCGATGGCAAATTTGTACGAGGCGTCTTCTTGGCTCGCCGCTGCTACCTAGAGGCCATGGCATGTTTCCACGGGGGGTTGTGATGGATCGCAGCTACTTGGATGCATGGATCTCTTGCGTTCTTATGCATGTGCATGATACGGCCAACTAGGTAGGTAAAAAACGCGCTGCTCTAGCGCTGTTCCTAGGCCAATCTATTGTTGGATGCAATGGCTAGCCAGCTGACAGCTAGAAAACATGCTTGTTTGCAGTGCTAATAGCTAGTCAGCTAATTTAACATCACGGTACCAAACAGGTCCTCTGTATCACGAATACTCCAAAATACTCTGTTACATCAAAACCGTGGTATTGTGTAACTACTGACAAGATTATTGTAGTTCCCAATACTTTGGTTTTTATACTACTTTGCTATCAAACAGGGCCTAAGTGAGAAGATGAGAGAGCTTTGAGAGTTCCAAGGAAGAAGAGGTGCTGTGAGTGGCAGTGCCAACAGTTTTTAATATACATAAGAATTTTTTTAAATATTATATCGAGATTACCACGGGCACCCATTCCTTATGAAACTAAACACGGCGTACAATAGTCATCCAGGTTTGATATCCTAAAACTACAGAATATTTTGAAAATTTTCTATTATCTCCTGAATGCTGTATCATATAGGGGTGTGTGGCACCAAGAGCCCCAAATCCTCATTCACATGTTTCTTTGTTTAACATTAAGAGAAGATGAATGTATTCATGTACCCATGAAAGATTTGAGCGTAAATTTTGTAAAACACCAATCTCTGAATGAATTCCAGTTTTTTTATGCTTTTCATAAAATATGAACACCAAAGATGGTGTGGAGTGAATTAGCTTAATTTGCTCCGTATGTATATAGACATATTTTAGAGTGTAGATTTACACAATTTGCTTCGTATGTAGTCCATAGTGGAATCTCCAGAAAGACCAATATTTAGGAGCGGAGGAAGTAATAATTAAGCCCAAACTTCATTCTATTTTCCTTGGCAAAATGGACAACAAATTATACCGAGACCAAATCTTCCAGTTGTGACTGTCGACACCAATACATATGCAACATTAACAAAATTGAAATGCTACCATGTTTATGTAAATTTCAAAATTTGCAAACTTTATAAGTAATGAATCTCCTGGTTCATTAGCCCATAGTCGAGAACCAACTCTAAGCAACATATGTAGCCATCGGCCGCCAAACTACACATGCAAAAAAGACATCCGTACTAGTAATTTTCCGGGCGGGTTATGCCGGTATGGGTGGTCAAAGCCCAAAGCATGGTGATGAATTCCCCACCCTGCACCAGCAAGCTCTCGTGCCCCATCACGTGATCCTCTTTGCTTGATGGTGCGATGTAAACGATGAGCTCCGTCCACAGGTCGGCGAGCAGCTTCCATGTCTGCTCCCACTGGACGCCGCTATCCCTTAGAGCTTCTTCCTTCAACAAATTCCCCAGCCTCGCGCCGTTGAGCACCACCTCACCCTCCTTCCATTCTGTCATTGTGGTCGCCTCCGCCACCTTTCTGATCTGGTCGACCCTCCAGCACCAGCACGAGAGGTAGTAGCTAGCACAGCCAAGCGTGCGCTTGAGTTCCGCCTTGGCGGCCTCAAATACACGCTCCGTATTGTCCGGGTTTTCAGGGAGGAGATCTGGGTGGAAGGCCACTAAATAGGCGCAGTACCTGGACAGACTCGTGGCCACCGTGTGTGAGTCCTTGCTCTGGTTGCGATGGGGAGGGCACGCCTCTAGCAGCGCAGTCGCAATGTGCCAGGTGAGGATGACCTCCACGATGCTCTTGCTCTTGCACGCTGCCAAGAGATCTGGTCGGTCGGCGAGTGCTGACTTGCCATTACTGAGAGGGGCTCCATCACAGCAGTGTGCCACGAGGGATTCAACGATGAAGTGCTTGGCTTTGTTTGGCACGGGAGCTGTTCGGAGGAGTAGAGAGAAGATGGACGGTATGCTGAGGACGAGTGGCCACCGGAGGTTTAGTAGAGAGAACTGCTTGAAGCTAATGGTGGGTTGGCTCATCTTGCTCTGTACCCATAGGAAGCTGTAAACAACGCCACTGTACGTTGGGCTACTCTGCCATTGGGGCTTCGCCACAAAGTTGCAGAGCACGGACACCATGAACCAGTCTGAGAAAAGGAAGACAATGAACTCCCATATCTCCTCGAAGAAGAAGATGACGAAGAGGAGGAAGGTGATGAAGAAGTTCATTAGGGTGAAGAAGGCTGGTCTCCAGATCAGGGCCTGGAAAAGGAGACACATGGTGCTGCTGACGATGTCAGACGAGAACGTGTAGTTGTCTGTCCTGATGTGCGCGAATGCAAAGCTTGCGTCACCATAGCCGCAAAGGATGACGGTCAGGATGCACAGGCCGAGCACCACCACGGGGAGAAGGAAGTAATTGGCGAGGAAGAAGAAAGGGCTGGCGAGGACTACGGGGATGACAGAGTGGTAATACTCGCAGAGGAATTTCACCTCGTCGTTCATCATCTGAAAAAGCGCCTCCGCCGCGCCCTCTGTCCTATCGCTGTAGATGCCGTTGAAGAGTAGGCCACGGCACTCACGAGTCTCGGCATCAGATAATGGAAGGTGCTCGAACCTCCGCCGGAGAAGCTTGAAAAGCGCGAAGGAGAGGCACAACCTCTTGAGCCGCGGGCCTTGATCGAGGTTGGTGCAGCAGGCATGCTGCCAGATCTTTCCAACGGTGGCTACGGTGTCATCTGGGGAGACATTCTTCAGATAGTAGCCGTCTGGGCTGGGTTGTATAACCAAGTCTTCTTCACCCATAATGACCAACTTGCACCTCTTCAACATGGCCTCGCCTCCGCCACCATGGTTTCCGCTAGCCACCATGCAGTGCTCCACGTAGACGTCTGTTGACGGGGAACCATGCTGGTCCTGCTGCTGAAACAAAACGCGAGGAAAGAGTGGTCGAAATTAATGCATACGTTGTGCATATTTCTGAATGAGTTTAGGATTTCGGGTCGACTGGTTGGCCTATGCGAATCAATACCTGAGATGATACATCTTGCTGCATTATTTGTGACATGTAGGAGGTGATGAGGCGCGTGTTTTTGCCGTACGCATAGGATCGCTTGCCAATCTCAGTGAAGGCGATCCTTTGCACCACTTTGGTGGCGCAGAGCACCCAAAGGACGCCGAAGACGGCCTTCCGGCCGACTCTCTGGATGTTGAAGAAGACGAGGCTGCCGAGCCACACCACGCGGCCAGCACGCTGGATGCTGCAGGAGTAGCCGTGCATGCGGACCTCTTCCACTTTCTTGCGGAGGAGCTCTACCAGCAGCATCCAGATGAGGATCATACCGGCAGGTAGCGAGAGGTCGCCGGTGGTGGTGTCCTGAGCCGCGGAGCCGGCGTTCTTGGACTCGGAGAAGAGGTAGGACATGACGGGGAGGAAGAGGGAGAAAGAGGAGGAAAGGAAGAGGCGGACCTTGGGGTCAAGGGTGGCGCTGATGCCGGAGAAGCGGCTGAAGAGGTTGAGGTTGAAAGAGAGGCCGACGAGGACGAACATGATTACGGAGGCGGACACCACGGATGACTCATTGCTCGTGTTGTATGAGGACGTGAGGCTGCGGACATAACTTAAGATGCCCTCCTCAGCGTTGCAGAATTTTTTGACGACATGGGCACGGGAGGTGGCCATCGTTAAGTTCTAGTTTGCGCCCAGAAGTGCGTCCATGTATAGAAATATATCCCTTTGCTGCGAGACTATTTTTGATGGCATCGCGTGGTCGCAGAGCAACCTCCAGCTAGGTTAGATTCCCTCGATCCATCGAAAGCATGCCGTTGCTCCTGATCACGTACTCCCTCTCTTCTCACAATTATTAGTTATAGGTTTATCTTTATCATAAATCAAACAACTTCAAGTTTTGCCAAGTTTATAGAAAATATATCAAGATCTAAAACACGAATCATATATACTCCTTCCGTCCTTAAAAAAGTGTACCTCCAACTTTGTTAGAAGGTCAAACTATCTTAAAGTTTAATCGAGTTCGTGCAAAAATATATCAATGTTTGTGAAACCAAATAGGTATACGATGAAAATATATTTTATCATGAATCTAATGTTAATAATGTTATTGCATAAATATTTATGTATTATTGAATAAATACGGTCAAACATAAACAAGTTTGACTTTTCAATAAAGTTGAAAGCACACTTTTTCAAAGATGGAGGGAGTACGTAGTATAAATATATATTTTATGATGAATCAAACGGAACTAGTTTGATGTTTCAATTAGAGTTGTTTTCTTTTGTTGGGTAAATTCAACAAATATCACTACAATAAAAGGAATAATTGAAACGTCACTACTACTAGGGCTGCAAGAAAGTTCGAGACTCATGAGCCGTTTGAGATGGAGTCATCTTTTGGCTTGACTTAAGGTCGACTCGAAAAGAAATGAGCTAAGTATGAGTAGTTTATGTAGCTCGATCGAGAATCAAGCTCATCTTGAGCAAACACTAAGTTGCTCAATTTTAACTTGATATAATATAATTATATTAAATAATCCTGATATATAGTTAAAGAAAATAGGATAATTTATTGGTGTCATATATGTTGTGTACTATTTTTCATTTTATCTACTACTCCCTCCGTTCCTAAATACTTGTCTTTCTAGGCATTTCAACAAGTGACTACATACGGAGCAAAATGAGTGAATCTACACTCTAAAATATGTCTACATACATCCGTATGTAGTAGTCATTTGAAATGTCTAGAAAGACAAATATTTAGGAACGGAGGGAGTAGAAAACATGGAAGCTTAATTAAGAATGGAAAAAAATTGGGCTTCAATATGGTCTATTATCAGCCATGTGTTAAATATCCTACTATTTTGGTACCGTCGTTTACTTCTCTTGCTACTTCATCCAGGATCCCTTGCTACTAAGTTATTGTTATCAGTTGCGAGAATAAGTCAAACAACCTTGAAAAACATTGTATTATCATTGTTTTGATTGGCATAATATTCTATAGTTGTTTCTTATGTTGCGTTGTGGCATTTTTTGAAACATTGCCTTAAATTATTTGAAAATTACGTTATTTAGCTCGCAACTGGCTGGAGATCGACTTGAGATCATTACAAGCTAACGAGGAGCCACCTTTTATAGATCGATCTTGAGCTTTGCTTAGTTTGAGATCCCTCGTATTTTTGCATAAGTTGAACTGAGCCTAGTCCAACTTGCTCGAAATAGACTTGTTTGCGGCCTACTTATGTCAAAGGCTAAATCTTATTGAACTTTCTGAAACTTGGCAGTGCTATTTTCATAAGTTATTTTTCCTTTCGCAATGGCGTTTCCCAAGTATTTTTTTTTCAAAAAGGAGGATGACCCCAATTTATTAATTATTCATAAAGACCTTACAAAGTAATACAACAGTAATTCTGAAGCCACCATCTTAGCAACATAAGTCACTACTCCTATCCACCACTTGATGAAGGGGCACCGAAAGTCCGAGCTGAATACCAAATAGACTTCAGACTGAAGCCTAACATCTAAAGCCGGAGGCCCCAACCAAGCCATTGTCTGGGTCCAGGGCACACACCGGTCAGACGCACTCACAGAAATTCAGCTGCTTTTTGTTTGCATGTCTCGTTCTTGTCTTGGACAAACACTCTGGCTAGACCATCAATAACATCATCACCATTTGTTTGTGTCACAATTGTTGCACTATTAATTCCGTGATGGAAACATATCTCTGAGAGTGCTTCTCCAGCTCATGCTCTGATGAAGCTTCCATACTTGTTATCATGAATGAAGATGTACACCATCATCCTAACAAAATCTTCTCCGCCACAACCGCTTTCCTTTTTGATAAGAACAAAATCTTTGGATCTGCCGCTTTCAGTATTATCGATGTAATATAGTTTTGAGAGAATCCAGATAGCTCTTTGCTGCAACTCTTCATTACATTTATTACAACCAAGAATCCTCCGCAGAGTGTTGATTGATTTTTCACAGCTTGAGATTTCATGACAGATTTTGGCCCCAGTTTCTCCGGGAGCACTGATTAATTGGATCATCACTTCCATTGACCCCTCTATATATCATACCATGCACCATGATCATTGGTGGTGTGATCGAGTAGGTCAGAGGTGACCGGCGCCATGATCTTGGAGACTAGACCTCTAGTGTCACTAATGACTCTACAATTGCTTTCATCCATTGCAAGCTTCCGGGGGATAAACATTCCATGCAACAACATTTCCTTATAGTCTGTCCGAACTTTACTGTCATTATAGTGTCCGTTTGGTGAAGGGGGCGCAAAACGAGCACGTAGATTCCAATGCTGTTCATACTCGTCATACAAACAGTCTCGATGATATGGCTTAGTTATACTATATTGTTCAAACATCCCGATGAGGGAAGAAATGTGTTGAATCCCCCAGGGAAACTCGTCCTACTTGATTTAAATGCAAGGCGCTCCACTATCGTCGTAGCCTGGTTCCTCCTCTCTCTGTCATGTGGGCCTCTCGAATCTAGCATCTCTAATAGTTTTTGCAGTACGTGTGTGGACGATGATGACAATGTTCCATTAGACACCATACTTGTAAGTCCCTTGTACGGGACGCTCCAGTTTCCTCTCCACCATGCATATGGTTGTGTACAACATCTCCACCACCGAAATGCATTCAGGAGGTGAACTGGAACCAATCATACCTACGGCAGATGTAATTAGGCTCCTTCCATTCACAAATGATGGGTCGTTCTCACATCCAAACCTTGTTTTACCGAAAAAGGCTTTCGCCCCGCTTTATAGATAAAGCCCAACAGCCAACAAAGTTCGTCCACAACACACACACACACACACACACACACACACACATGTCTGACACGGCAAGAAGTCAAAAGGGTTAATGCTGAGGGCACAGCTCAACAAGCCCTGAAAAGCAAAAAAAGGCATGCACACGGAGGGTGCTGCACAACATCTAGCCTGGCTCCGGTGGTGATGGGAGGAGCGGGGGCGCAAACACTATAAGAAATCTGTTAATACGTGACGGTCCTTAGCCGTCACGGAACAACCAAAAACTGTCATGCGTGTCCATGCTTGACGGACTTGAGATCCATCATGTATATCGCGTCATAATTTGACATCATAGCTTCCATGACGGTTCTTGGCCGTCGTGGAACTGCCTCAGGCCCGCCCAAGCCCACACTAGGCTGTGACGGAACAGACCGTCATGAACCAATGCCACGTAGAATTTTCAATTGACTAACTGGAATGACATGGCTACCTACATGGACACTATTTTCGTCACAGAAACCGTCATGGATTTAGGATCAATTAAAATTTGGTCCCGTCCGTTCCTTCAGCCCAATTTTAATCAAATACACTTTTAGCATAATGTGTTCCGTAAATCATAATGCCAATTTTGGACCAAATCACTCAATATGCAACCATCCATAGGTATCTACAACATATATTGAAAAAATCACTTAATGTGCTACCATCCATAGGTATCTAAAACCTAGCAGTTTTGAATATCCTCCATGAAATGATAATATACAACATATATTGACAACATATATCACACAACAAGGATTAGGAACCGGTACAATCCAATTTACATCAACAACACATATAAACTACTAAGGTTGTCACTCGTGTTCTTGTCGTCAACCCTCCTGATGGCAACTATATGTCTTGGCGGATTGTGATGGACAGCAACATACCTACCATATTCACAACAACATTAGACATTTGTAGATATGAATATATAGTAGAAGAAATATAAAAAACAAATTACATGCTTTCCAAAATCCTTAAATCTTATTGTGCCTACAAATGAGAATAACAAAGTATTTAGTATAAAACAACAATAAATTGACTCACTAATACATGTGCGTAGTACACAAATAAACGGGTTTAAACCTCTGTATTCTTATTGTAGGACTGCCACAATGTAACTATGTAATTTTCTTCTTAGATTCGGATTAAACTTATTTCTGGAATACATATTCACGGGCTACAGGAGACAAAAAGGATAGAAAAAGAAATGCCTAGGGAGAAAACCCACCAACAAAATAATGCACATCATTTGTAGACAAAGAACAGTAGTATGATTTATGTTTGTCCATACAGTAGGTTTTTGGTTTTAAAGGTCACAGATAATGCTCAGTTGACATTTCAGATTATATCTGGAAATTCTGTACATATATTTTGAAGGTAAAAGCTGAGTTTTTGCCGAGTTCATCTTCATATACCATTATTATATATACACCGCCAGTCAGCAATGAGGATTGGTTTTAAATTTCTCAGATTTGAGAAGTAACCCCTATTTACTAGAATGCAGTTTCAGCGTACTACTGACTCTTGAAACAAGAGTTGGAGCTATCCTGTTTACATGAACGCCTGATCCAAGCGAAAAGTAAACAGGCAAGAAGGCCTACTCACAATGTTACCTGCCTGATCCAATCGAACATTCAGTTCTAGGTGCAATATAGAGAAAAACAATATTGCAAAAAACTTGAAAAGCATGGAAGCATCATATATATTGTGTATCAAATTTTTTAAAGCTACAAGTAAATGGGACACTAGAGTAAGGATTCCTTCTTATTACGAACAGGAAGAGCAAAGAGGTTGTGTCTTACTCTTTGTCTCCACTAGATGATCACTTGTTCCATTTATCCTCCATCAACGAGAGCTCAAGGAATGTGACAACAAGGATCTAGTGCCTCTTCCGTACTAGCAGCATTACTGGGACCATGAGGAACATCGCTCCCAGCATAACAATCACAACCGCAGTGCCTGTTCATATAGCATGACATGCGAATAAGTATAGCGTAATCTGCAGAATGCAGAGTGCAATACAAAGGTTCAGCTCCACTTGCTTTTAGGAGTTTACTGGTATGGCATAATACACATATACGCAATACAACTTCCAGATTTACCATGAGATTTAGGAAAAAAATATTGGGATAGTAGATCTAGTAATAACTTCCAGACACAAATTTTAAACATGACGGCATACAAATGCAACACATATTCTCTGGTTGCCTACAATTGCATATAGACGATTGCCAACAGCTGCAGCACCTACCTTATCCCTCTCATTTCAACAAGAGAACAACTTTGCTCAAGCCTAAACAACATCGAATTGAGCTAATCGAGCCCAAACAACACCAATGCCCTAACTAACCATGGATCAGGTTCAGCTCAATGGCCACAAAACAGTGTATGCCACAGCCACGGGCTCATAGTAGAGGAGGGAGGCAGAGATACAAGTGCTCACTAAAGTGGTTTGTAGATGATGCAAGGAACACAGTGCAGGTCGGTCACCACCAGCGCGCAGCAGAGTGGTGCTGAACCTTTGTATTGCACTCTGCATTCTGCATTCTGCCATACCAGTAAACACACTCTTCATTGAACAGAAAAATGTACACTTGCACCAGCACATGAACCGAATTTTATCTATCAACCAAGCTTAAATGATTTAGTCTATTTCATAGCTAATTTTCAAGTAATGGTTCTTTTCTTCCAAGCAAACCAACACAAGAGTTCAACTCACTTGAAGTGATGAGCACAGGGACAACTCATTTGGCAGATCTTCTATCAAGTTCTTCGAAAGATCAAGTTTCACCACATCACTTGTCTCCCCATCTGCAGGGGGTACATTGGGCAAACCAAGACCACTCAAATTCAACTCCTAGCAAAGTAAATTGACATCAAATCAGGGGCTACAGTCGGAAAATCAGATAATCATTTACTATACCAGAACTCAGCTACTTGGTTTTCTCAGCCACTTCAAAACATATGATAAACTCAAAGGCAATGTAAAAGAACACAGCGCATAAAACACAACAGTGAATTAGTTACTTTTACCACAATGGCTCTGAATTTAATCCTTGAATGGTTCAAGATCCATGTGAGAAAGTTCATAGGAAAAGGTGATCGACCTTATGGTATTGCAAATATGCTAATAATCTAAGTACCTTTGAAGATACAGATAATCGTCTTGCTGCAGAAAACTGATAGACTGCCCAATTTAAATTAAAATGGAAACAAAATTATGATCAAGTGCATCACCTATGGTCAGGAACTTAGTGAACATGTAAAATACTTCTGATAAGAATAAGAGTTACGACGGCGAGGCCAACTGTTATCAGGGGGTAATGCTAAGTTGCTAACTAGGCGAACTACAGCATCACGTGACAAGAATGGGTACTGGAAATCTATATTAACTCATGTTCTAAAACTTTAAATTGTCCAGACCCAAATCATGTGCTTGTCTCGGACCCTGCATATAATAACAACAAAAGGCCAACATAGGCAGAAGTCCTTAGTCACAAGCAACAGGAATTACTCCCAGATAAATACCATAAAGCTATAGAATTTCTTAATTGTCAGGTGATTAGTGTATTCATGTCACGCCATTGCAGCAACAAGGTTCAGATAAAAAACCGAAACAGAAACGAAGCATTCCACTATTCTTACCCCTGTGGAGAGAAGTCGCTATGACGGGCAGTGAAGTAATGGCGCCACCGCACCTCCCGTGACCTGCAGAGGATGAGCTCCGGTGACCTGCAGCAGAGGAGGCGGTCCTTTTCTCCCCTTCGCCACTTTTCCCGTGCAGCATTCCCATTGCCGAGGGCGTCCACACCGTTGTCGTACCCTCCGGTCGCCGGCAGATGCAAGTCAGATGGGGGGAGTGTGGCAGCGGGAGGGCCGATGCTGCCAAGGCGCTCGCTCGCTGTAGCCGCGCTCTTGGGCAGTCCCTCCAAACAGGGGCTCGCGCATCTCCGTGTGCACTAGCTATGGCCGCTTCCGAGCGGCGCATCTTATTGCGCACCACGTTGCGGCGGCCAGCGGCGCGTCTCCATGCACCAAGGTCGTGGCGGTCGTTGGCACGGTGAAGAAGAGGGAATGTTGTATTCCCGCTCGACCCGCAGGGAAAGGGCGGCCGCCACGCCCCTTGAGGAGAGGAAGAGCACCGGAGATCCTAGATCGGGCGTGCAGGTGTGGATGAGGTAGATGGGATCCATCTATGGGTTAGAAGGGGACCTAGATCCACGATGCCGGAGGGAGGACCTCGTCGTGGCCGGCGAGGAACGACGACAGAGGGGTGGTGGTGGCCGGCGTCGCTGGTTGAGATTGGGGGCTGCGACCAGATCCGGGGAGAAGGAGCCCCCGATGGAAGCGTGGATTTCCGCAAGCAGGTCACGGAAGTTGGTGTTACACCACTGGCCCCCAACAGTCTCGCGGAAGCAGGACCAGAGGAACTGGGCCGTAGGGCACGAGAAGAAGATGTGGTTAGCATCCTCCATCGTGTCGCACAAGGGGCACATCCCGTTCCCAGGTCCATTACGCTTACGGACCTCCACGCCCGTTGGGAGGCGGCCACGAATCTATCGCCATATGAAGATCCGGATCTTCAAGGGCAGGCGGATATCCCAAATCAAACTAAAGGGTTCGGGAGCCGTCGAGGGGGCGATGGCCGCGTAGAGGGATTTGGTGGAGAAGCAGCCGGAGGGCTCAAGCCGCCACAAAGTGACATCCGGGAGTCAACGCCGTCCATAGGGAGGAGGGCGATGTCCTGCATAAGGGCGTCCCAGGCAGCAACTTCGGGAGGGCCGAAGGGGCAGCGGAAGGCGAGGAGCCCTAAGTCAATAAGGGCCGCCTCGACAGAGATACGAGGGTCAACTGCAATTGTGAAGAGCACAGGGAATCGCGCGGCCAAGGGGGAGACCCCAAGCCATCGGTCAAACCAGAACAGGGTCGAAGATCCAGTACCAACCGCTATGGAAGTGCCAATTCGAAGCACCGGAAGCAGCTGGACGACGGCCTGCCAGAACTGGGAATTGCCCGAGCGCTGACAGAAAGCAAGGGGCTGTCCACGAAGATATTTGTTCTGGATGATGGTGAGCCAGAGACCTCCATCGCGATTGGCAATGCGCTAGAGCCAACGAGTCAGGAGGGCTATGTTCATGCGGCGGGAGGACAGGATCCCAAGACCTCCCTGGTCCTTGGGTTTGCAGATATCAGGCCAGCTAACCATATGGTACTTCTGCTTATCTCCCTCTCCAGCCTAGAAGAATCTGGATTGGTACTTGGCGATCTCCTAATGTAGGGTTTCATGGAGGCTATAGAAGCTCATGAGGAACCATAGAAGGCTAGCCAGCGAAGAGTTGATAAGAATCACCCGAGCAGCCTTAGACAGCCAACACCCTTTCCAGGGTTCAACTCGATGTTGAATACGGGTCACCGTAGGGCGGAGGTCTGCCACGTTGAGGCGCGAGTCACTAATGGAGATCCCCAAGTATGTCGTGGGGAAAGAACCCAACCTACAATTAAGGCGATCCGCGATGGACTGTGCTTCCTCAGGGGGGAACCCGAACACCATCACTTCGCTCTTATCGAAGTTAATGGTTAGGCCCGACATCTGTTGGAAGCACAGGAGGAGGAACTTTAGGTTAGCAATGTCTTGGGCGGTGCCCTCCACCATAATAATGGTATCGTCCGCATATTGGAGGAGGGAGACCCCTCCCCCTCCGACGAGGTGAGGGACGATACCATGAATATGGCCAGCATCCTTGGCCTTATCAAGGATGGATGCCATGGCATCAACCACCATGTTGAACAGAAAAGGCGAGAAAGGGTCGCCCTGGCGAACCCTGCAGAGGGTGGGTAGGTAGGGCCCGATGTCCCCGTTGATGTTCACAGCAGTCCGTCCGCAGGAGACGAGCTGCATGACCCTAGTCACCCAACGGCCGTCGAAGCCCTTGCGAAGCAACACTTCCCGCAAGAAGGGCCAGTGGACCGTGTCATAGGCCTTGTGGAAGTCGAGCTTCAGAAACACCGCCTGATGGTGTCTCAGCCGGACCTCGTGAAGGACTTCGTGGAATACCAGAACCCCATCAAGAATAAATCGGCCTTTAATGAAGGCGGATTGATTCGGGTGGGTAATCGCGTCCGCGAGCAGAGTCACCCTGTTGGCGTACCCTTTGGCCAAGGTCCGGAATATCACATTGATCACGGTGATTGGTCGAAATTGGCGGATGTCGGAGGCGCCCGGGACCTTGGGGATGAGTGTCACGATGCCGTAGTTGAGGCGCGCAAGATCCATAGTGCCTGAGAAGAATTCCTCGAACAGGGCCATGACCTCCGGTTTGATGGTCGGCCAGAACGTCTTAAAAAACGTCACTGGCAGGCCATACGGACCCAGGGCCGAGGAGGGGGTCATCCCTTTAATAGCCTCGAGAACCTCATCTTCGGCGAAGGGGGCCACTAAAGCAGCATCGGCCGCATCCGAGACCAATTGAGCACCGGACCAAATGTCGGGGGCGAGACTAGCCCTACCCCGAGGGGTGGGGGTAAATAGGGCCTTGTAAAAGCCATCCACATGGGAACGGATGGCCGAGGGGCGAACGAGAGGGGTCTCTCCATCCCAGAGGCAGTGGATGGAGTTGCGGCGCCGGCGGCCGTTCGCCACTGCCTGGAAATAGGCGGTGTTGGCATCTCCCCGAAGTACCCACCACTGGGTACCACGCAGACGCCAGTAGGCCTCTTCATCGGTGTAGATGGTTGAAAGATGGTCTTCAAGGTCATATCGCACCACCCACTCATCTGGGGAGATTCCAGACGTGTCAGCACGGGCATCCAGAGCTTGGATAGCCAGCAGAAGGGCCTTTTCCGCTCACGGAGGTCCCGGCCAAGGTTTGCACCCCACCCTCTCATGAATTGTCGGGCAAGCTTGGCACAAAAGTGCCACGAGTCAACAGCCGACATGGCGCGATGCGGGGAAGAACGGGCATAGATCCAGCGAGCGGCCACCGCCTCCCGGAAGCCGGCCTGGTTGAGCCAGAAGAGCTCAAACCGGAAGCGCGGCGGGGAGGGTGGGCGTTCGTTGGCGGTGGAGAGGAGGAGGGGGACATGGTCAGACCCGATCCGGGTAATCGCACGAAGCGAGGCCAGGGGGCAGCATAATTCCCATTCCGGGGAAACTAGGACGCGATCCAAAACGGATCGCGTCGGGTCAGCCTGGCGGTTTGTCCAAGTGAAACGGGCACCCGTCCGGTCCAGTTCACGGAGACCCAGCTCCGCGATCCAGTCGTTGAATAACTGCATCCGGGGAAGGTTAATCCGGTCATTATTATTCTCATCCGGGGATCGGATAAGGTTAAAGTCTACGCCCACAACGACCGGGAGGAGAGAGTTGGAGATCTTTAGATGAAGCTCCTCTAAGAAGGCCGGAGAGCGGCGATGGTCTGCCGGCCCATAGACAATCACGACCAGCCATTTGAAGTTGAGGGTGTTGGAAATATGCCCTAGAGGCAATAATAAATTGATTATTATTATATTTCCTTGTTCATGATAATCGTTTATTATCCATGCTAGAATTGTATTGATAGGAAACTCAGATACATGTGTGGATACATAGACAACACCATGTCCCTAGTAAGCCTCTAGTTGACTAGCTCGTTGATCAACAGATGGTCACGGTTTCCTGACCATGGACATTGGATGTCGTTGATAACGGGATCACATCATTAGGAGAATGATGTGATGGACAAGACCCAATCCTAAGCCTAGCACAAGATCATGTAGTTCGTGTGCTAAAGCTTTTCTAATGGCAAGTATCATTTCCTTAGACCATGAGATTGTGCAACTCCCGGATACCGTAGGAGTGCTTTGGGTGTGCCAAACGTCACAACGTAACTGGGTGGCTATAAAGGTACACTACAGGTATCTCCGAAAGTGTCTGTTGGGTTGGCACGAATCGAGACTGGGATTTGTCACTCCGTGTAAACGGAGAGGTATCTCTGGGCCCACTCGGTAGGACATCATCATAATGTGCACAATGTGATCAAGGAGTTGATCACGGGATGATGTGTTACGGAACGAGTAAAGAGACTTGCCGGTAACGAGATTGAACAAGGTATCGGGATACCGACGATCGAATCTCGGGCAAGTATCGTACCGATAGACAAAGGGAATTGCATACGGGATTGATTAAGTCCTTGACATCGTGGTTCATCCGATGAGATCATCGTGGAACATGTGGGAACCAACATGGGTATCCAGATCCCGCTGTTGGTTATTGACCGGAGAACGTCTCGGTCATGTCTGCATGGTTCCCGAACCCGTAGGGTCCACACACTTAAGGTTCGATGACGCTAGGGTTATAGGGAATAGTTATACGTGGTTACCGAATGTTGTTCGGAGTCCCGGATGAGATCCTGGACGTCACGAGGAGTTCCAGAATGGTCCGGAGGTAAAGATTTATATATGGGAAGTCCTGTTTTGGTCACCGGAAAAGTTTCGGGTTTTATCGGTAACGTACTGGGACCACCGGGAGGGTCCCGGGGGTCCATCAAGTGGGGCCACAAGCCTCGGAGGGCTGCATGGGCCAAGTGTGGGAGGGGGCCAGCCCCAGGTGGGCTGGTGCCCCCCCACCAAGGCCCAAGGCGCAAGGAAGAGGGGAAGGGGGCAAACCCTAGGGAAGATGGGCCCTAAGGCCCACCCTGGTGTGCCTCCCCCTCTCCCCTCCCCTTGGCCGCCCCTAGATGGGATCTAGGGGGCTGCCGCCACCCCTAGGGAGGGAACCCTAGGTGGGGGCGCAGCCCCTCCCCTTCCCCTATATATAGTTGAGGTATGGGCTGCCCAATACACACGAGTTCCTCTCCCTGTTGGTGCAGCCCTACTTCTCTTTCTCCTCGTCTCTCGTAGTGCTTGGCGAAGCCCTGCTGGATCACCATGCTCCTCCACCACCACCACGCCGTTGTGCTGCTGCTGGATGGAGTCTTCCTCAACCTCTCCCTCTCTCCTTGCTGGATCAAGGCATGGGAGACGTCACCGGGCTGTACGTGTGTTGAACGCGGAGGTGCCGTCCGTTCGGCACTAGGATCTCCGGTGATTTGGATCACGACGAGTATGACTCCTTCAACCCCGTTCTCTTGAACGCTTCCGCTTAGCGATCTACAAGGGTATGTAGATGCACTCTCCTTACCTCGTTGCTGGTTTCTCCATAGATAGATCTTGGTGACACGTAGGAAAATTTTGAATTTCTGCTACGTTCCCCTATAGAGGGCCCTCTCGAAGATCTCTATACTCACGAAGAATTCCCCCCGGTCCATGTCCCCAACATAAAAGGTGGCATCCTTCACTCCTAACAGGATGCCGCCAGAGTGGCCAGTGGTCCCACTAGAAGGGAGCCAATGCCAGGCGAAGAGGTGAGAACTAAGACGCTCTAGCTCCTGGAGGGAGAACTCTGAGCGCATGGTTTCCTGGATGGCAATGATGTCGATGTGTTCGTCTCGCATGTACTCGATGAGTTGGCGGCGGCGGACATCATGGCCGAAGCCGCGGATGTTCCAGAAAAGGGCCCGCATCTAAACCCCCATAGGGGGCTGCTTAACCCCAAGACACGGGAGGCGCTTTGAGCGCGGAGAGCGGCAGTGCGAGAGCGGGTGCTGCCACGGATCACACCGTCAGCCACCGGAGGTCCCAGACCCGCGGGTGTAGCGGTCGAGTCCACGGTGGGCCGGAGCAAGCGCGCCCGAGTCTTGGCCAGCTTGCCGTCTAAGATCTCGCGAGCCCTAATGGCCGCGATCTGTTCTAAGGGGGGGTCCAACCTCCCCCCTGAAGACTATGGCCGAGTCAGTAGCCACCTTGGCGAGGTGGCCAAGAGGGACGGGCTCAAGTGCGGAAAAGAAACAAGTGGAAGAACTGGGAGGGACGGAATCCACACCTGACTCGAGGTTCCGGACCGCCGCCCGGAGCTCCGCGCGCTCAGCGACAGACGGAGCCGGAGAGTCCGCCGGACGGGTCGCATCGAGGCGGGCGCTACGGCGGGACGCCATCACCGGCGTCGATGTGGAGCGGGGCCGCCTGACGTACGCCACCGCTGGAGGAGGGTGAGCGGTGGTCGGGGTGGTCACGACCACAGCCACCGTCGCGGCTGGGGAGGTGGGCGGAGCGAGGAGGGCGTCGGAGGCCACCGGCGGGGGGAGCGAGGCGGCGGGCACCACGGTGCCGTCATCCGCAACGCCCGCAGGTGG
>NC_041390.1:2346024-2401553 GCF_002162155.2 Triticum dicoccoides | reverse complement strand
TGGCTGTCATCGGAGAAGCGAGAACCTTGTTTTAGACAAATAGTTTGAAATTACTTTTGGTATGGAGGCAATACATTTATTCTGGCTCACCCTAAGTCTTGAATAAATACTACATAATATATTCATGGGAATCTATATATTGATATTGATTTCGTATTGTAGGTGTAAATATTGTTTCTATAAATATGATCAAACCTAGACAAGTTTGACTTAGGATAAAACTTATATGCCTTAAATAAATATACTCGTATTCGGTATTGTAGATGTTGATATTCTACACGATTTGGTCAAACTTTACAAAATTTAGCTTAAAAAAATTTGTACACCTTATTTTGGAATGGATGATGTACGTACGTGATACTCTGTCCATTTATGTATACAAGACCACTTTATATTTTTATGTCTAACTTTGACCATTAAGCTAAAAGAGGAAGAAACATGCCAAAATTTAATAAAAAAGTAAAGATATGAGTGCTAAATGTCGGAAAAGTACTAACCAGCTGTTTGTACAAGGGTGATAAATGCCAAACATTAGAAGTCCTTTTTGTGTAGCATAGAGACGAAACCGTCAAGAAGTACACAGTGGTCCATGTAATCACTAGAAAATCGCCAAGAAGCACAAAGAAGTATAAATTCAATTAGAACATAGATTTTCGTCACAAAGAATGGTTCAGGTTCAGCTTAATGTACACTGAAACTCTGCACTTTTACTGTTCACTGCAGGTTTCTTGCCCCATTCAGATCATCGCTGGAGTCCTTGATCTCCTCGTCCTTCATAACAGCTTTACGTGGCAAGGTACGTATTGACTTTTACTAAAAGTGGAGTCTAAACGCTATTTAGTTTTCCGGTAGCACATCGTGTGAAATGTCATGTTTATTGAATTAGCCGTTTACTTTCTCAAAGTCTAGTACTGATCATATGTCCTAAATTGATAGGATAAAATTCTGATCCCGATATCGTTGTACACTTACGGGCTCATTCGGTTTGGAGGAAATCTAACCGTAGGAATTTGGAGTAGTATAGGAATTTGATAGGATGGCACTTGCCACCCTAAGGAATTGACTTGCCTCATTCCTACACGCAAAATAAGCTTTGAGTGGATGTGTAGTTTCCTCCAAAAGCATAGGAAATGAATAGTATTCCTACGAAATTCCTTTACGCATTTCCTACAAACCGAATGCATATATAAGAAATTTTCCTCTGGAATCCTTGTTCCCATGTTTTTCCTATAAAAATCCTCCAAACCGAATGAGGCCGTACTATGACTTATCGCCTATAACGACTAAGAGTTGACATGCTTCTTAAATGTTGCAAGTGTAAATACCTATCAACATTGACCATCACCAACGAACTAACAATTGGCATATTGCTAAGTTGCATACAGAACTATCAGCCAGACGACAACTTTGCTTTAAGACATAGAAGTTCCGCAATACAACAGAAAAGTCAGACTGCTCTTGTCAATTGAGGCCTCTGTTTTCTCCTTTGGGGAAAGGGCATTCTTAGGAGAGCAGTGATTCGGTGCCCAGGCTCATCTGCACCTGCGATGAAGAAAAAAAATTCAAAATAAAGACTATAAAAATTCAAACAAATCCAATTTTTTTCATGGTAGATAATTTGGTGCGTGAGGTGCGCTCTAAATTTCAGATCATTTGGACATCTGAGCAGCTCTCGGCAAAAAAGACAAATTTGGTGTGTGTAAAAACGTTTATTGTTCTGATCCAATTTGTCAATGCCTTTCTTCTTCTTAACAATGTTCATGCACAACAATATGAGGGTCTGCAGCTTTTCACTGCCCTTGTCTATGTATTTTACTAAGTAGCTCGTTTGTACTTTTTCTTGCGGCATTGACACTGACATTTAGATTAACCCCTTCCGCTTGCCTATTCGCTAGCTAAAGAGCCTACTTCTGACACTCTATTGCAAATTGGCTTGGCAAGAATAATTAAAGGCAGCAGCAACAAAAGATTCTGTGGGTTCAAACAAGTTAAGCACTAGAGAGTACGGTTCTTAAATGTAATATGTGCTAGTGTCGTTAGTTGTACATCACTACAAACTATGGTTCTTAATATAAAATATGTGATGTTCGCCAACATATGCAAGATGCACTACTTGGCGGACCAAGTCGACATAAAACAAAGAGCAGATCGACCAAAAAAGGTGATATTCAATAGAAAAGGTCGACTACTGAAAAACTCACTTCTGATGAGGTGGTTCTCCAAGCTCCCGTTTTTATGTTTTGGCAGACTCATGTTGCCATCATCCTGCAGCAAACCAGCCACAGTCAGCACTCAGCACGTCCACTGTCGTCATCACTGACATTAAGAAACTATTAGTAGATGGCATCGGACAGTCTGACAACATCATACAAGTATTTCACACTTGCAGAAACAACACTAAAAAATAAAATGTATCCACTCTTCTTTTGCACCAAGAACGAACACCTATAGCTTGGTGAACTGGAAACATGCATAACAAGCTTGTTCTATCCTTACAACATCATCAAGTGAACCTAGGAATAGAGCACCGGAGAATTTGGCGACACATTACACTGAAACTAGGGAGTTCTCAGCATTCCGACAGTGTTAGTTTACCCTTACAAAATAACATAATGGAAGAAAAAGGAGGATATAGAAGGCCTTCTTAACATCAGTTGCTAGACTGGTTTCACAAACTGAAGTTATACAGATCATCTCCAGCTTGATTTCGCAACAATTGCTAGCAGCTTCGACCGCCACGTCCGCCGATCAGGCCTCTTTGCTTCCAACAAACATGGCTGAGGTATAGGCGCATAGGTTGGAAGCTTTGAGTAGCATGCCACGTAGTGGTAGAACTTGTCATAGACATGCTCATGATCTTGTTCAATGTCATCGAGTTCCTGAAGTTCCCCTGTGCTGATGGTGTATGAACGAAGGTTGTTTGCATGGCAGTCAAAGAGGAACACGACGTCCCTCTCCAAGTCAATAGCAGCAATTTCATACGCGCAATTCCAGCACTGTTGAGCAGCGTCATAGTAAGCAAGGTCATCCCTTCCAAACGCATCACTCATACTAAGACGATACTTCACAGTCCATTTGTAAGGCCCAGAAACATCAAGACTCCAGATCCGAATTGCAAGCCCATCCGCATCTGGCAATGCAAAGTGCAAGGCCCCCAGAGATTGGCCAAAGTAACCTCGGGTGTACATACCCACGGTAAGATTTGAATAAAACTATTGTTATTGATTTGCCGGCCACATAGAGCGATATATATAAGAGTTTACAAGCCAACCATACCTATTACAATACGACTAGGACTATTACAATACGACTAGGATTAGGTAACTTGAGAGCCAAGTAATAGTCTAACATCCCCCCGCAGTATCAACGGGAGGCTCGATAACGTTGAGACCGGATCGAATATTACAAAAAGATGTAGATGGCAGTCCTTTGGTAAATATATCAGCAAACTGAGCCGTTGAAGGAACATGCAGCACCCGAACTTGTCCAAGAGCCACCTTCTCGCGAACAAAGTGTATATCAATCTCAATATGTTTAGTCCGACGATGTTGAACAGGATTCCCGGACATGTAGACAGCTGATATGTTATCACAATAAACAATGGTAGCATGTGGAAGTGGTCGATGCAACTCGGAGAGCAACTAACGAAGCTAGATCGTATCAGCCACAGCATGTGCAACCGCACGATATTCAGCTTCAGCGGACGAGCGGGAGACGGTTACCTGCCTTTTCGAGGACCAAGAAATCAAATTGTCACCAAGAAAAACACAGAAGCCGGATGTAGATCGTCGAGTGTCGGGACAACCAGCACAGTCTGCATCAGAATACGCGGTGAGAGAGGTGGGGGATGAATTGTTTATGTGGAGACCATGATCCAGAGTACCTTTGAGATACCGAAGGATGCGTTTGATATGATTATAGTGAGGAATTCGAGGATCATGCATATAGAGACAAGCTTGTTGGACAGCAAAAGAGATTTCAGGACGAGTGATGGTAAGATACTGGAGAGCACCGGCAAGACTGCGATGAAGAGTAGGATCAGAGAAAGAATCACCATTGGCTGAAAGTTTGAAACTAGTGTCGGCAGGAGTATGGGAAGGATGACAGTCTAGCATACCAGCACGATTGAGAAGATCCAGAATGTATTGACGCTGGGAAAGAAACAGACTAGATGAATCACGAATCACTGCAATACCTAAAAATGGTGAAGAAGACCAAGATCGGTCATAGAAAACTCAGAACGTAGATGAGTAATAATGCGGTCCAAAAAAGTTTGAGAAGAAGCAGTGAGAATGATATCATCAACATAAAGAAGTAAGTAGGCAATGTCAGAATTATGATGATAGACAAAGAGAGAGGCGTCAGAAAGAGAGGGAATAAAGCCTATGGTTTGAATAAATGAAGAAAAGCGTTGAAACCATGCACGGGGAGCTTGTTTGAGACCATAGAGAGATTTTTGAAGAAGACAAACATGGTTGGGATAGGAAGGGTCTTCAAAACCAAGAGGTTGCTGACAATAGACGGTCTCTTGAAGAGAACCATGAAGAAAGGCATTTTTTACGTCTAATTGGTGAATAGGCCAGGTGGAGGAGACAGCAAGGCTGAGAACAGTGCGTATGGTACTGGGCTTAACTACAGGAGAAAAGGTTTCATCGTAATCAATACCATGCTGTTGGGAATAGCCTCGACATACCCAACGTGCTTTGTAGCGGGAAAGAGTACCATCGGAGTGAAACTTCTGGCTAAACACCCACTTACCAGAGACAATGTTGGTGTTGGAAGGGCGAGGAACAAGCTGCCAGGTATTATTTTCAGTAAGGGTTGAATATTCTTCTTGCATAGCTGCAGCCCAATTAGGATCAAGAAGTGCGGTTTTGTATGATTTGGGAACTTGAGATAGGGAGACGGTGGCATGAAGGTTGAGACGGTCGATGGGTTGACGAAAACCCGATTTGGAACGAGTGCGCATAGAATGATCATTGACTGCTGGGATAGTGGGAACAGCGCGAACGGGAAGAGGAGCTACACTGGTGTCCGGCACAGCGGAAGATGCGGACAATGGAGGGGATGGTGGCGGATCGGCATGAGTGGGTGATGGTGCCGTAGGGGATGATGGCGAATCGACATGAGTGGGTGATGGTGCAGATGGGGAAGGAGGCGGGTCATGGGTGGGAGTCGGCGATGTGTCGAAAAAGACAGTGGCATTTGGTTGGTTTGGGGAAGAGGTATTTAGAGAGGCAGTGGCATTTGGTTGGTTTGGGGAAGAGGTATTTAGAGATTGAGACGTCAAGAGAGGTGCATAGAAAGGGAAACGTGTAGGAGGAAGGCTAGGTGTGGATGTAGTGGTGTGTGATGGAGTAGGACGTTGAGCAAATGGAAAGATGTGTTCGGCAAAGGTGACATGCCGAGACACAAGAACCCGACCGGTGTATAAGTCAAGGCAGCGATAGCCTTTGTGCTCATCCGAAAAACCGAGGAGAACACAAGGGAGAGAGCGGGGAGAGAGCTTATGAGCGGCGGTAGCGGAAGTGTTAGGAAAACAGAGACAACCGAAAACACGAATGTCGGAGTAGTTTGGATGGCACAGAAACAGAGAAAAATAGGGGGTGATATTGGGATTGGCTTTGGTAGGACGGATATTGAGAAGATATGTAGCGGTGTGGAGAGCCTCAGCCCAGTATTGGGGTGGCATGGAAGATTGAAGAAGAAGGGTACGGATAATATCATTGATAGTACGAAGAGAACGTTCAGCTTTGCCGTTTTGAGGAGAAGTGTAGGGACAAGAAAAACGGAGAAGAATGCCATGGTTAAGAAAGAAGGTGCGATTTTTAATATTATCAAATTCACGACCATTATCATATTGGATGAAGCGAATAGGGAGGAAGAAGTGCACAGAGACGTATTGCTGAAAATTGAGAAAGAGAGCGTGAACGTCGGATTTGTTGCGTAGAGGAAAGGTCCAGACAAAATGTGTAAAATCATCTAATATGACAAGATAGTATTTAAAACCAGAGACACTAGCAATAGGCGATGTCCAAAGATCACAATGTATTAATTCAAAAGGATAAGTGCTTGAAGAACTAGATGAACTAAAAGGAAGATGCACATGCTTGCCTAATTGACAGGACTCACAAACTGAAGAATCGTGAGAATCTCTATTACAAGGTATGGTAAATTCACTAAGAACACATGCTAAAACTGCAGGGTTGGGATGCCCTAAACGCCGATGCCAGAGATCGACAGATGCCAGCATGGAGGTTGGAGAAGCGGCAGCAGGAACACCATTGAGAGAGTATAAGTCGCCGGAGCTATTGAACCGCGCGATCTCGACCTTGGTCTGATAATCCTTCACAGATAAGCCAAAGGGGTCAAATTCGACAGAAACAAGATTATCACATGTGAATTGACGAACAGAAATTAAATTTTTGATAAGGGCAGGAGCAACAAGTACATCACGAAGAAGAAGAGGTTTAGTGGTGGAGGGAAGTTGAGCCTGACCAACACAGTAGATGGGGATAGAAGAACCGTCACCGAGGGTGATGGATTTAAAGAGGGGTGAAGTGCAAGAGGAGAGAAACGTACTATTTGCAGACATATGACTAGAAGCACCGGAATCGAAAATCCAATCCATAACTGTGTTGCCTTGGGCGGCAAAATTATTCATGGCCTGGATGAAGGCGGCTTGGTCCCAGCTTGGCGGTGCAGCAGAGGTCGGTGTTGGCAGCAGAGCCGGCTGGTACGACGGCGAGGGCAGTAGGGCCGGCGATGGAGGCGATGGTAGGAGGGCCAGCTGGTACGACGACGAGGGCAGTAGGGCCGACGGTGGGGTGTAGTAGTGACCTCCGTCAGCATAGTAGGGAGCGCCATATGTTGGAGCAGCATGGTAGGCATGGGCCGGCTGGCGAGGCATGAGGAATCCTGGAGCACCAGTGTGGGGCCGCACGCCGGGCTGCCAGGCACCAGTATAAGCTGGTGGAGCGCCTAGGGGAGCCGGAGCGGACCATGGCATAGGCCAAGCTTGGACGAGCCCCGTCCAGGGATCATGTGGAGGACGCCAAGGCGTAGCTGCTGGTAGCGTACTTGGAGCTGGCGAAGGTGGAGGAGTAGGCGCCGAGCGCGTCGAAGGTAGCTTGTAGATGGGGTTCTTGCCGCGATAATTAGGGCTGGGACGCCAGCCCGGCGGCGGAGCGGACGCTGCCGGGGAGGGAGGCACCGCTGGTGGAGGTGGCGCCGCGGGTGCCGGAGCACGCGGAACGGCGGCGAAGAGCTGAGGGCGAGCGTCCTTGTTGGATTGAGCATGGTCGGCCCACTGGAGGATGGAGCGCACCTCGGCAAAAGTTGGCTGAGGTCGCATCATGGGGATGAAGGAGGCCTGCTTGTCGAACTTTTCGCTGAGCCCGATGAGGAGGATGTTGATGAGCTGCCGATCTTCAACGGGATCACCAAGTTCACGGAGTTCGTCGGCGATGGACCTGAGGCGTTGGCAGTAGACACTAAGAGAGGAGTCGCCTTGCACCATATTCCTGAGCTCGGTGTGGAGTAGATTGGTGCGAGCATCGATGTTGTCTTGGAACAACTGCTGAAGAGCCACCCAGAGACCGGCGGCGGTGGCAGCATCCCGAAAGACAAGGTTGAAGATCTCGGTGGAGACGCGCATGTAGATCCATTGGATGATGGCGAGGTCATCCTTGACCCATTGGGGATCATGGGATTGCGGCACGGCGGTGGCGTCGACATGGGAGCGAAGATTGCAGCGCCCGAGGTGAACTTCGAAGAGGTGGCGCCAATGGTAGTAGTTGTGGGAGTTGAGATCGAGGGTGATGGGGATATAAGGACTAATATCCGAGATTGTATCGGTGAGGGAGAGCACCGGGGGCATAGGTGGTGGTAGTAGAGCTAGGGTAGAGGAGGAGGAAGCTGTGGCGGCGGCGCGGGCGAGGGTAGCGGCCCGGCGCTCAAAGTAGCCGGGCGGCGGCAGCGGCGGTGGGGTGGGCGGCGGAGCCATACCCTAGGACCAGGAACTCTCTGATACCATGTAAGATTTGAATAAAACTATTGTTATTGATTTGCCGGCCACATAGAGCGATATATATAAGAGTTTACAAGCCAACCATACCTATTACAATACGACTAGGACTATTACAATACGACTAGGATTAGGTAACTTGAGAGCCAAGTAATAGTCTAACAAGAAGGATCATGAGGCAACTTAATAGTTTGACGATTAGGGGGTATGCGAGAACACATTGCCTCAAAGCCGTTCAATACCAAGATCCTCTTCACTGAGTTCTGCGGCACACTAAACAGATATAGTGAACCATCTATGAACAAGTGTGGGTAGCCAATAACAGTGCGAATCCCGGAATTCCACCATGCATCATATACGAGCCATGTGGAAAGGTCAGATGAAAACACCTCGGGTCCACTCAAGAATGAAGATAAGGGATTACGTTTAAAGTTGAAGACGTAGAACTGTGGTGAACATGATGGGTTGAAAGCCAACATAGCTTCAAAAACAGCATGTTCTTGGTAAGGACGAGTATCAGGAAGCCTCGTCCACTCTCGTGTTGCCGGGTTGCACACAATGAAGTGGCAAGTAATTGTACGTCTGCTCCAATCCATGCTCCTACGCATGCAGAGCACTAGGCCATTGCAGCAATCCATAAGCTCGAGTTGCGGATGGTCTGGCAAGAAACTAAGTGCTCCATCAATTTTCTCAACGTTTCGGGGCTGGCTAAGAAGCTTGGTAGCCTTCTTATCGAAGTCTTGGTACTGGCAGAAAAGACCAGTGGGGATTTTCGGCAGCTTCTTGCGGTAGTTTGGATCAGAGGAGAAGGCAAGCCAGGGTTTGCAAACACATTTGAAGCGGCAAAAAGACTTCAGCGGCAGCCGGGAGAGGATTTCCACAATCAGGTCATCAGGTAGCACACTGACTTCCATATGGTCCATTTCTATTATATTATATGGCAGTAGTAGTTCGCTAGAAGTGTCTGAAGTGGTAATATCAGAAACAGCTTTCTTTGAACTTGGAAAGAAAGAGACCTGTAATGGAATCAGGTAATTTGATCAAACAAATCAAATTTATAAGGGGAAGAAAAAGATAAATAGACATTTGACAAGCACACATGCAACTTAGGAAGAAAGACAACGCATTTGATGTCGCCGATTGACGTTAATTTTAGTAAGTGAAACTATGCTGTAGTAAGTAAGATCCTCCATCCGCTTGACTAAGCAAAGGTGCAAGGAACGAAATTACGTACCTTAACTAATCGATGCAGCACCAGCAGGTGGCCACTTAGTCCACTAGGGAAGTTGAACCAAGGCGTACCAAAGTGCAGGTAAGCGGTATGGATGGTAGGCGAGGAGTGACTGGTGTGCTCCTCGATGAGGGAGCACCTGAAGCAGAAGGTGAAGGGAGAGAGCAGCAGCTTTCCTGATAGGGGGAGGTGCGCATAGTAGGAACCACAGATTTAATGGTGGTGGTATGCTTAGTAGGAAGAACAGACTTAAGAAC
This sequence comes from Triticum dicoccoides, assembly GCF_002162155.2. Taxonomy (NCBI): domain Eukaryota; kingdom Viridiplantae; phylum Streptophyta; class Magnoliopsida; order Poales; family Poaceae; genus Triticum; species Triticum dicoccoides. Next base: position 2,392,039 of record NC_041390.1, on the reverse strand, counting down.
TTCTTGGGAGATGGTTGTACGCGTAGTTGGAAGAACAGATTTAAGAATTTGTTCAAAGGTGGCGGTGTACGCGTATTAGGAACAGATTTAAGAACTTGCAACGTGGTGGTAGGCTGGCACGGGGCAAAGGCAAATGAAAAGTGAAAGCAGGGAAAGGCAAATGAAAAGGCAAAGGAAAAGCAGGGCTTAGCTAACCAAACTGCAGATAATGACCATTAGTGAGGAACTTTCAACGAGGGTTCCCTTTTATCAGTTAACTAATGTGTGCAGAATAATCTATTGATACAAACCCGCCCATGTATGAGATGGTTCCCTTTTTGACATGATAACTTATGGCAAATGGAGCACAGGTTGGATCCTTCAGGTGAAGGTGTCAGGTCTGGTTCCTACTCAGCCACTCGGGCGTTATTGTAGTTTGTTCAGTTGGTCTGTACTATATCCTGTTAATGTCTTTTTTCCGCTTAATAACATTCATGCAGAACATTATATGAGGCACTACCGGAACAGGGCCATACCCCGACGGCCAGAACAATGCCGACGGCCCCCGTCGGCTTCTCCGGAGATATGCCGACAGCCTGGTTCTGGCCGTCGGCGTACAAAGGCCGTCGGGCTACGCAGAGATAAGCCGACGGCACCCGTCGGCATAGAACGGCCGTCGGCCTAGCTACATATACGCCGACAGCTACCGTCGGCTTACGAAGGCCGTCGGCATACACATGGGGCCCGGCCACCCCCTGGCAAACGGCGTCAGAGCTATGCCGACGGCCTAGACGGGGGGCCGTCGGCATAGGTCCGCAGGCCACGTCATTGATCCAGGCCGCACCATGCAGAGGCTATGCCGACGGCTGCCGTCGGCATATCTGCCACGTTAGTGATCCGCGGCACGCTGGTCGGATCTATGCCGACGGCTAGGCCGTCGGCATAGTTAGATTTTTTTCCGTACATATTTTTTAATGCTTTTTTGTGTATTATTATATCAACTAACATGTAGCATGTTAAATATAAACATACATATGAATATATATGTAGTTTGTATTTTTTTCATATATTATGAATATATATATATATATATAGTTTGTATTTTTTCGAGCACGTTAATAATGTGCGGTCATGTTCTTTTAAATATAGATCCTTATATTTTATTAAAATCAAAAACAGCTATGCCGACAGAAGTTTTGTGGCAGTTGCAAACACCCGACACCCGTCTCCAGAGAGTGACCCCCCTCACATCCGCGGTGTGCCCCCCCCTCATGGACGGCGCCGCCGCCGGCACCTGGAGGGGGGAAACGGACGCGTCGGGTCTACACGGAGTGGATGTAGCTGTGGTTTTTGCCCGGATGTTGCTCCCGGGTGTCCCTCTGGGCCGACCTAACACAACCGGGTGGAGAGGTCCACTGGTCAAATCCCGTCCGTGGGAAGTCAGAAGGCTAGATCTCGTGGTCAACCGCTCCAGGGTTAGGCGGGACGGGGGACCTGGGGGGTAGCAATGCCACCGGAGCGTCGTAGCGGGCCCTCATACATGCGGGGTGGTGTTGTGGCATGTCCGAAGAGGCGGCACGCGTCTCCGGTGCGTGCCCCCCCACGGACAGCGCCGCCGTCGGCACCTGGAAGGGGGAAACGGACGCGTCGGGTCTACACGGAGTGGATGTAGCTGTGGGTTTGGCCCGGATGTTGCTTCCCGGTGTTCCTCTGGGCCGACCCGACACAACCGGGTGGAGAGGTCCACTGGTCAAAGCATTAATAAGTTTTATCATCCTTTGCCTTAATAAGTTTTTATCATCCTTTGCCTTAATAAGTTTTTCCTTCATAGATTTCTTTGCCTCTTGCATATCTTCCGGATTGAGATATAAGATGGCCCTCTTCTTTGTAGTGGGTTTATGCGGTGGTCCAGGAAGAGTCCAGTCATCATAATTTTTCAAATTCTCTTCTTGTCCAATAGTTTGTTACCTGAAAACACAACCAACACAACTATCTAGGAAGTCCCTAAAAGCATCGGTTAGTCCATTATAGAAGATATCAAGTATTTCATTTTTCTTAAGAGGATGACCAGGCAAAGCATTAAGAAATTGGAGAAGCCACCCCAAGCTTGTGGGAGACTCTCTTCTTCAATTTGCACAAAGTTAAATATTTCTTCTAAGGTGGATTGTTTCTTATGAGCAGATTTTTTTCCAGAGAAGTAATAAATCCTATCCCGGGGACTACGCACACAACCAGGAGTGAGTATTATACCATATCTTCACATCACCCTTTAATGAGAACGGAGATAATTTAAGAATATAATAGTAGCGAATCTTCTCATCATGAGCAAACAGGGTGGCTATATCATTCAACTTAGTAAGGTGTGCCACTACAGTTTCAGTTTCATAACCATGAAAAGGATCATATTCAACCAAAGGAATTAACTATGGGTCGACAGAGAATTCATAACCCTTATCATCAACAAATATAGGTGAAGTAGTAAACTTAGGATCATATTGCATTCTAGCATTCAAAGATTTCTCTTTTAGTTTGCATAATAATTTTTTAAGATCATCTCTATCATTGCAACCAAAAAAGTCTCTAGTTGTCTCCCCATCCATAACATAACCTTCAGTTACCTTAGGCAATTCATATCTAGGAGAGCTAGGTCTAATAGGTGTTGCAAGATTTTTCAATTTCAAGTACTTCATCAGTTTCAAAGATTTCATTAGTTTCAGCATTCTCAATATCTTTAACTCTAGCAATTTGTTCATTGAGAAATTTACCTAGTGGCACATTATCATCAAGCAAGTTACTAGCATCATCATGAGTAGCATTCATAGAAGTAGCATCATCAATAACTTGCGACATATCAGGATTAACAACATGTGGTGGTGTTGCAAGCCTACTCAAAATAGAAGGTGAATCAAGTGCAGAGCTAGATGACAGTTCCTTACCTCCCCTCGTCTTAGAGGGAAAAATCTTAGTCTTGGTATCCTTCAGATTCTTCATAGTGATAAATTGATAATAATCTCAAGTGACTCAACAAACATAGCTATGCTCCCCTGCAATGGCGCCAGAAAAAGGTCTTGATAACCCAAAAGTATAGGGGATCACTCATGTCACATCTCCGGTTAATAGTGCCAGTAGCCAATAACCAATAACCAACAGTCAATAGCGGAACCTAGATGCTCATCTTGGTTCCTACATATTCTACGAAGATCTTTATTGGTCAAACCACAATAACAACATACATTATTCCCTTTGTCATCGGTATGTTACTTGCCCGAGATTCGATCGTCGGTATCATCATACCTAGTTCAATCTCGTTACCGACAAGTCTCTTTACTCGTTCCATAATGCATCATCCCGTAGCTAACTCATTAGTCACATTGCTTGCAAAGGCTTATAGTGATGTGCATTACCGAGAGGGCCCAGAGATTCCTCTCCGATACTCGGAGTGACAAATCCTAATCTTGATCTATGCCAACCCAACAAACACCTTCGGAGACACCTATAGAGCATCTTTATAATCACCCACACTACAACAAAAACATCATGTATAGTCGCTTTTTGTGGGACGCTATTATATTCGTCTCTACGCCCATGGACACTAGCGACCTAAAGACGCTTCTTAAGACGTTTATGAAGCGCCACAAGCTATTACTTGTAATTAGCCTTTAAGAAAATAAGCATTTAATTTTAATTAACTTAGAGACATTTTAGTGAGCGACTCTATTTTTATCTTAGACTTAAGAAATCTTTTCCCCGCAAAGAAAAAGAAAAATACTTAAGAAATCTTTGAATAATCATATTTTTAAGTTGAATAGCTATTAAAATGAGTGTAGAACGACCTAGATCAGCTAATTGTGCTAGCGGGCTGGGATGGGAGACCCTATTATGTGTGTAGGTCACCCGACGGGGAACCTGTACGGCGCACAGGTCAAGACCTCTTATAGGCTCCTCTCTGCGGCAAAGAGTTGTCGTTTTGCATAGGAGACTCAACGACTAGGCCGGCCCATGAAGACCGAGACCGACATTGAACGCGCACTGTGGTGCAAAAAAAATCGCTATCATAGGGATTCAAAGAAGGGATCAAGTACATAACCTGCTACTACAAGTTGAACTAGCAGCCATATAAGAGCATATGATCCCTTCTTATACGACTGTGCGGGTCAACAATATAGAACCAATAGGCTGTGCGGGTACGAATTATATTAGCAATTTAAAAGCATTTTTTAAATGGAATGTTGTACAAAATTCAAACACTTTCCAAATTTGTAAACAAATTTAAAAAAACTATAACATTTTCGAAAAAACAGGAACTTTTTTTGAAAATAATGAAGATTTCTTGATACGGGATCACTTTTCCACATTCCAGAACGAAATTTGGAGACGCGAACATACTTTGAATCTCCTGAATAAAATTTGAAAACACGAATATTTTTTCCAACTTGTGGATATTTATGAAACTGGGACATTTTTTGAAACTCTAGGAAAAAAATGAAAACGTAAACATTTTTGGCAATTTGCGACCAATTTTCGAAAATGGGAACTTTTTTTAATTTGAAAAGTTGTGATTAAAAAAAACATTCGCACCATTTTCTGAAAAACAAGAACATTTTATGAAAATTCCAATTTTTTTTAAAATTTATGACCAACTATAATAAACGAATTTTCTTCTTCTTTATGAGCACCGTTGCTGGTTGGTCGCTCGCCTATGCGAAGCACCGGCAGTTTGACGCAGTGCACGTCAAATAAGATATTCCGCAAAAGTTGTTGCGAACGAGCTTGCGCAAACCCCCCTCGCGCACTGGGCGTTCGTATGGGCCATGCATTTTCCTTTTTTTTCCTTCGTTTTTCTTTATGTTTTCTTTTTTCTTTTTTGTTCTTTTCTTTCCTTTTACCTTTTCTTTTCTCTTTTTTCTTCTTTACTTTCTCATTTTTTCACGATTCTCTTTCCAAATTTGCAAACAGTTTTTTGTTCATTGATTCAACAAAACGTTAATAAGTTTAAAATAATGTTCAACAATTCATAAAATGTTCATCGAATTCAATTTTATATTTATCCAATTTCAAATATGTTCATTAAATTTAAAAATGTGTTGACCGTACTAAACAAATGTTCATAAAATTTGATTTTTGTTTATTGCTTCAAAAACTTTTAATAAAATTCAAATTTGTTCTTCCATTATTTTACTTTTTTTCTTGAATGCAAATTTTGTTCATCAAGTTCAAAAAAATTTCATCTATTATTGAATTTATTTATTAAATATAAAAAATGTTAATAATTATAAAAAATGCACATTAAAAGATAATTAAAGTATAAAAATGTTCGTCCTTGTAAAATCACAAATATTTTTGAAATAAAGAACTGTTTTTGACAATTCACCATTCACATTTTTTTTATATTTTAGAACCGTTTTGTAATCCTGAATTATTTTAACATAGAATAAAAAACAGAAAAATATAAAAAAGGAAAGGTAAACATGAAAACGAAAAAAGGGAGCCTCCCTCCCCACGCATGCCCGGCCAAACAGGGTGCAAACCTGCAAGGGGGTGGGGGGTCTTGGTGTACGCGCTTCCGTGAGTTCGGGCAACCAGCTCGCCAAATAGGGGCACCCGTCAACCAATAGCCACCAATTGCGCACCCCCGGTGCCCTCGTGCAATTCAGGCCGTCCCATGTAAGGGTTGGGCGCTCCTGTAGTTGTTTTTCATTCTTCCTTCTTTCGTTTTTTCTTTTATGTTTCTTTTATTTTTTAGTTTGAGAATTGTTCATGAATCTCAAATTCGAAAAAATGACCAGGGTTTCAAAAAAGTTCCTGATTACAAAAATAGTTCATGAATTTGAAAAATGTCAGTCAATTCATAAAATGTTCACATACTTGAAAAATGTTCGGGATTTCATAAAATACTCCTGAATTGGAAAAATGTTCAAGAATTAAAAATCACGTAATTGGAAATGTTTGCGAAATCTAAAAAGACTCACGAAATTCGAAAATTGTTCTGAAGTTGAAAAAGATGTTCGCCTAATGATAAAGGAAAAAAAATGAAATAAAGGAAATAAAAACAAACATAGAAAAAGGAAAAGGAAAAGAAATGAAAAATAAAATAAAAATGAAACAAAAACAAAAAAAGAAAAAGAAAAAAAATAGGGAACGTGCGCTATTTTGGCCGGGTCAAATACAGGTAGTGAGCAAGGGGGGTTGTATGTTTGGTCAAAAACTGTCGATTGTCGCTTTAAATAGGAACCACAGGTAGGACCAAACGGTCTGGTCCAGAGGGAGCCACATGCGGGCCAAAAGCCAGGTCGCTTTGTCCAGCCTAAGTCACGCCCATGGCTCGAGAATGCCACCCTTATTGTCGCGAGTCGCACTCCGCCCCTTCAATCTTCCACTGCCTTTATACTTATTAAACTTTGTGGATATTACTTTGATACGTATATTACCCAATAAAGTTACCCTTCGGCTCGTGCGTCTTACACCGAGGCCTATATGAGATTTCACGGTCCCCGTCTATGCTGCTGTAGATTGGCTTCGTCCTATGTGACCTTAGAGCTATGGAGGCGAGGTGGATCTCAGCGCTTGCCGACAAAAGGACTTGCTCTATTTTCTAGATATTTTTTGTGGATGTTTAGGGTTTGTGCCCTTTTGAGGAAGACGAGACGGCGACAACTCCCTGAAGTTGGAATAAGGTTATACCCGCCTAGCCACGTTCTGGCGGTGCGTCCAGCATCATCGGAATGCGTGTGGAGGTGTGTCTCCGACGGATCTCGTGGGATTGAGTCAGCGTTTGTTTTTTACGAATTCACTTGGATCGCTCTTCGTTCGTCTATATTCGTATGTCTTCATTTTAGACCGGTTTCAGGCGCCCGACTGTAGATGCTCTTAATTGATGAAATCTCCATTTTCTTGGGATTTGTTTTTCGCTTTCCCAAGTTTGGGGCTCCTAAACTGTTTTTGCTTAACGAAATTTGGCACGACAAATTAGATTTTCTTTACCGCCTAAGACTTCCCACGTTTCTCAATTTTTTTCCTCCATTTAATCCAAGATATTTTCCCCACGCCGCCTTCTCCCAACCTCCAGATCCAATCTACGCCGGCATCATGCCCCCCCTCGCGCGCCGCCCTTTCACCTTCACCGTGCGGCAGCAACCCTTCCCCGAAGCGCTACCCTCCGTCGGTAGCTCCGCCCACCGTCGAATACATTTCTCGTCCGTCGGCAACCTCGGTAGTTGGAGCACGTCGGCGTCGGTCGTCCTCACCATCGCCATGTCGAGCTCCTCCTGACGTTGTCCTCACCGTCACCTAGCTGCATCCACGTTGGTGTCATCCGCCACCCGAAGATCTACTGCGTGTTCCGTCGATGCACCGCCCCGCAAGCATCTTCAGTCTCCGGCACGTCAAGCAGGTGATCCCTTGAATCCCATATATCCTCTACAATTTTTACCATCAATCGATCAAAGTAACGGCGCATGACCTGTTTGGCTACTTGCTGCCTCACCTTCCACAGGCACCGAACCATCACTGGCCCTCATGCGTTCGTGCAGCTCCAGGGCGTCCTGCGACCGTCCTCCTCTGTCTGCTAGTGCTACGCAGTACACACTCTTTTTATTTGTGCGTTCATGTTCAGATCATCACAGTACATAATCGATTGATTTTTTATCTGTCAAACAGTGTTGGCCTGCTACTAACCAGTAACTAGTACTGAACTATGAACTTTTCATCTTGTAAAGTGGTAATGTTTAGTGCCAATGGGAGGGAAGTTGTTCGCTTCTGTTAACTTATTATTCGGTTGTATATTAGCTACTACTCCCTCCGTTCCTAAATACAAGTCTTTTTAGATATTTCAATATAGACTACATACGGATGCATATAGACACATTTTAGAGTGTAGGTTCATTCATTTTTCTCCTTATGTAGTCTATATTAGAATCTCTAAAAAGACTTATGTGTAGGAACGGAGGGAGTAGTAATTATTGTGCACTGCTTGTTTTTTATGTAGAAATGCAGATAAGAGACAATAAGTAAAATTCAATCTCCCCAGGAATCAATTTCTCCTTTTATTAGAGTTGATTTCAGTGTCTCAATGGATTTTTGGGTGACGACGCGTGTAATTTTGGGGGAGGAGCAGGTGTATGCATTATGATTTACACATTCATGTTGAGATTATGGTGGGTTAGGATGTTCATTCTGTTTTTATTGGCAACAACTTCAAATGCCTCTTCCCGAATTTTCTGGACCGCTATTTTAGGAGTATATAACCCCCACCGATTGGATGACCAACCCATGTCACTGCGTACACCACCGTGGCCGCCACTTGACGGCAGGTGGTGGACACCAATGCAACCACACTGGCGGCTTCCCTTGCCTAGCTACACGTTGCATCTCTGTTTCATCTTCGCTAGGTAATTTGTGTACTTCTGCTCTCTTTTCTCTCTGTCTAAGCATGTGCTTATTAGTGATTAGCACTCACAACATAACTATTACTAGCTTAGAGGACAGTTTTTATTCTCTAGACTGTTTTTTCTTACATCTGTAATAATAAAACATGTGGAAGGGGCTTCTTTTCATTCTTCATTGTGATATCTCATTGCAGCAAGTTTTAATTCTACAAGTAGATGAATCGTTATTTCTTTCAAATTCAGATCTAATGGTGGGTGTATAGTACAGAAAATTGTATACCTAACTGGTCCTTAATCTAAGCAGAATGATTATCAGGTAAATCGTGCAGGTTTGTGGGGATGACACATATTTGGAGGTACAGCTCCTGCTTGCATGCGCAAAAAGTTCATGATTTGCATCTCTAATATAACATGGTAAGTCTTTTTCATTCTTGATCTCTCCATTACGCTATGTTCAATTTCATGAATGGGAGGAATTCCGGTATGAATTCACATGATGTTCAAACACATAAATGCCTGATATGCTGAATTGCTAACATACTGAAAAATGCTACAGCTTGATGACTATGTAGTAAAGTTCATTCAGAACTTAGTTCTGGCGACATGGGTCTTGGGGAGTATATTGGGTTCCAATACAATTGAGCATGATTTATTGGCAGTATACTACAAAACTACATTATTCCCAGGTCAAGCATTACATTTGGGCATAACTTTACATGCAATGCAAGTCAGCAAAACAGATGAGACTTTTTTTCTTACTCCAGAACCACTTAATTTTTCTCTACTAATTTCCCCTTTGGATCTTTGTAGGAGATAATGGCACATCGATTTGATGTTTTTAGTGGTACTGTTTATATTTTATTTTCCAAGAAATACTCAAAAGTATTAGTGGTATGACAGTTGAGTACATTTGTTGATCTTTTATTATGAGCACATGTTTTTCCCTATCTAATATTAGGACTACTCATCGTTGTGATCCGTGTGATATGGGGCTTAATGATTTGAGAGTCGTTGTCCCAAAATTATTCTAAAATGGTTGGTGGGTTTTTATGTATCCATCAGCAGCTTTAGTTTTTGTGAACATATTTGTCTAACAGTTGAGTACATTTACCAGCAATATAGAAATGAAAATTTCTAATGACCCATATGATTGCTTTCACTAGCGAGCTCAGGTGTCAGTTCAGAGAGCAACTTCAATGTTCTCTAATATCTGATTGACCCACAGAGAATTTTTATTGATGTTCTAGTACTGCATACTAATGTATTTTCAATGCATATTTTATAGCTTAGGGTGTGAAATATTCATTTTGTGCAGCTTGCAATCATCAACTATTTAACTCAGGTGAAATTTATGGTGTTGTGGAACGATTGAAGTTAGTACAAAGTCGAGACACTTATATTGAGATGGAGGGATTATAAGTTTACTTACAGTTGAACTGAACCTCTAATGTAGAAAGCAGATGGTGGTCAAGAATCGGAAAATGCTCATGCTTGAAATAGCAATGTGACCAAGCAAGGTGGTACTGAATCAAGTGTATAACTTCCTGTGTCACTAAGCACATCAAGAAAATACATTTGTAGGCAGTATGTTTGGCGAAGTATCTTGGTTTTTTAGGTAAAAAAGCCAAAGCTGACCACTCCAACACAACCTAAGACATTGGTGCTCCAAGACAACCTCAAGACATTTCTATGGTACTTCTCTCATAGTTTTATCAAAGAACATTTCATCTTGTACTAATCCAAGAGCTTATGTTCTAAGCTTCTCTTTGTTAAAAAATTTCTTCCAGGCTAGCTGAGAGTTTAGAATTGGAACACATTGCAGGAGCAAGCAGCAACTACGCAAGAATTAGTCTTTAAATGAACACATATTATGTATAATGTATGGAAAGCTTAGTTCTACTTTGTAGTATATATATATTCCCTTAATTATTTACATCTTTCATATGAATGTCTGAATTGATTCAGTTGTGAACTCCATACATAAACATATGTATTTGTTCATAGATTTGTTACAAATGATGCTAATTGTGAGAATGGATTGCTTGAGAATGCAATTGGTGATGTGGGTTGATGGCTTTTTATAGTGATATTTGATCAATTTGCACATGCATCCCTATCATATTAACGTAACTAAATTTGAAATGGGGATTACAAAAGTTAAATTAATAAAAAATGATTAAAGTAAAATATTCCATAGGCACAAAAAAACTTATTCATATTTAGAGACGAATATGTCGTCTCAACATAGCGTCTATAAGTAATGGGCCCACATGAGTAGAGGCGCAACACTGGCGTGTAATAGAACGTCTCTATTTTGTAGAGACGATTTTGAACGTCCCAATATAGCGTCTCATACCATCTAGACACGCTAACTAAGCGTGTCTATCTTTTTTGAGACGGTCCGTGAGGAGACGCTCCAAGGACGCTTTACTAAATTGTCTCTATTTTTACCTAGAGACGAAATAACACGTCTTTAGCTACGAAAATCAATGTCTCTACACACCGTTTTTCTTGTAGTGCCAATTACGTTGTGACGCTCGACAGCACACAAGGTGTTGTTCCAGTATTCGGGAGTTGCATAATCTCGTAGTCAGAGGAATATGTATAAGTCACGAAGTAAGCAATAACAATAAAACTTAACGATCATTATGCTAAGCTAACGAATGGGTCTTATCCATCACATCATTCTCTAATGACGTGATCCCGTTCGTCAAATGACAACACATGTATATGGTTAGGAAACTTCACCATCTTTAATTAACGAGCTAGTCAAGTAGAGGCATACTAGGGGCACTCTATTTTTGTCTATGTACTCACGCATGTACTAAGTTTCCGGTTAATACAATTCTAGCATGCATAATAAACATTTATCATGATATAAGAAAATATAAATAACAACTTATTGCCTCTAAGGCATATTTCCTTCAGTGGAGGTGACCGAAAGTGCGGATAAAGAAAAACATTCTCATCAAACACCACATCACGTGAGATGTAGATGCGGTTAGAGGGGACATGAAAACACTTGCACCCTTTATGAAGAGAACTATAACCAAGAAACACGCGTTGTTTAGACCGAAACTCCAACTTGCGTTGGTTATATGGACGAAGATGTGGCCAACACACACTATAATCAGGAACTTCATTCAACAAGAGCTTAAGTGGTGTTTTTATCTAACGGAGTTGTGTAGGGAGTATGTTAATGAGAAAGCATGCGGTGGAAAATCATTCCAAAATCGGAAAGGAACAGAGGCATGAGCAAGCAAAGCAAGACCAGTCTCAATGATATGGCGATGTTTACGCTCAGCTACACCGTTTCACTGATGTGTATGAGGACAAGACACACAATGTGTAATTCCAAGCTTATTAAAAAATGCATTGAGGTTGTGATACTCACCCGCCCCCAATCGGATTGCACATGAATGATTTTATGACTGAGCAGATGCTCAACATGCGCTTGGAATTGCAAGAAAACATTAAACACATCAGACTTGCATTTCAGAAGATAAAGCCGAGTGAATCCACTATAAGCATCAATGAAAATGAGATAGTAATTATGATCACTAACAGAGGTTTGGGCATGGCCCCATACATCTGAAAACACAAGTTCAAGCGGTTTATTGACTACATGACTCGACTCAAAAAAGGAAGTTGATGACTCTTGCCTTGCTGACAGGCATCACAAACTGCATCAACATGTTTATTGGACACGACTGGAAGCTCATGATGATGAAGTACAAGGCAAACGATGGGAGTGGCAGGATGACCAAGACGTGCATGCCAATGTGATGGTGACACATGAATGCCACTGAAAGCAGTGGTGGCACATCAAGTGCATAGGGACCATTATGACGCAGTCGACCTCTAAGGTGTACGTCCCTCGTGTCCCGGTCCTTAACAAAAAAATTAAAAGGATGAAATTCATCAAGAACATTATTATCATGAGTAAGTTTAGGAACTGAAAGCAAACTATGTGAAATAGAGGGAACACGAAGGACATTAAGAAGACGTAATTGTGTGGATCAACGTGTAAGATGTGATGCCTGGCCAATATGTGAGATGTGCATACCTTCCCCATTAGCAGTGCGAACCTGATCGTGTCGATGATACGACTCCTGTGTAGAGAGCTAGCCCATCTCACTCGTCAGGTGATTGGTAGATCCCTTATCCATGTACCAAGATGCATCAACTGGATAGGAAGGACTATGCCCCCGCTCATGACTCGCCAGGTTAGCCTGCTTCTCATTACCCTTGCCATTGTTCCCCATCCCCTAGAAATCCTGCTTGAAGCGACGATGACAACGCGAGGCAAGGTGACCATCAAGTCCACACAGCTGGCAGGGGACCTGAGCACCACATGAAGAGCAGCAGCCACTGACTCGACGTCCCGTGGAATTCGTGGTGTCCCACAAATTAAGCACGGTCAGCGGAGGTTTGCCACGAGTTGGTGGCTTGTAGGGTTTTCCCATCACACGCGTTGCAGCGTTGGCGGAAGGGAAGTCGGTGTAGAACGGGGAGCCTGGATGCGTTGTTTCGTAGCGAGAAGACGCGCGTACAACTCACGCGGTTGGATGAGAGTGTCATGACCATTGATATTCTCCACCAAATTATCATAATCATCACCTAGTCCACTCCTCCGGGCCAAGAGCCTTGCCAATGGAGGCAAGAGTGTCAGCCATACCCGTCACCTTGTTGAAGTAGTCAGCGACAGTGAGTTCATGAAGCTTCACCTCCCCAAGCGTAGTGCGGATGGCGTGAGCCCGCGCCTGAGACTGTGAAGCAAAACTGGTATGAAGAGCCGTCCACGCGTTCTGAGACGTAGCGGCGAAGATGACCAATGACGAGACCCCCTCCGTACGAGAAGACTGGATGGCAGAAAGGATGACCTGATCTTGGGCCACCCATGCATGATGCCCCGGGTGATATGGCGGGGGCACGACAGAGTGCCATCAACAAAGCCTTCCAAATAGCGACTGCGGAGAAGTGGCAAGACCTGAGCACGCCACGACAGGTAGTTATCCGTCGTCAACTTCATCAGATGAGATGCGCAAAGTAGAACGGCGTAGCAGGTACACCGTGATCCAAAGACGGTGACGGTGCATAAAACCCCGAATGGAAGGAACCACTCGGTAGCACGGAGGAAGCCACCAACTCCGCCGCCGGGCCGCCGTAGGGTGCCCCCGTACGAAGAGGACGCGTCATAAGGAGGCGCAATCACCGAGGCTGTTGGGTAAGCGTAGGCCAACAACAACGCAGACGAAGTCAGTCACAGAGTAGCTGGGGCGGTGTTGTAGGGATCGGCTGCCGCGACATAGACGCCGTAGGAAACAACACCGTGGGCCACCGGCAGCGGTTGCGCGTCGTGAGCCGACGGGGGCTGCTGGGTGCCGTAGGCCGGCGAGGCGTGCTGAGCGTCGTGGACCAGCGGCGACTGGCCGCCGTATGGCGCGGGAAGCCAGCACGGCCCGATAGCAGGAGAAGCGCTATACGCAGCAGCGCCGTAGATCGGCTGTGGTGGAGTTGGAATACCATGCAACGTAGATGGTGTTACATAATCCTGTTCTGCTATCGCTAGCGTTTTCGACCCATATGCGTCAACCAGGCCCAACCGAAGAGCAATACCGACTTATGACAAATCTTGGGCCCTCTCCCGCCAAAAGACTAGCCTGTTAGGAGGGGACACTCCCGCCCTTATAAGTCGTGTTCTGCCTCCTCCCACAACCGATGTGGGACTAAACCCAACAATCTCCCCCTCACACATCAATCACTATGGGCCCGCTAACACCAACGTTTCCAGCCCGCCAACCATGACCGACCACCCGTGAGTTCACTGAGATTTATTCCGGGCACCTGGGCTCTGATACCAATTGTTACGCAATCCCGGTCCGCTATCACTAGCGTTTCCGACCCACATGCGTCAACCAGGCCCAACCAGAGAGCAACACCGACTTACGATAGGCCTTCGACCCTCTCCTCCCAAAAGACTAGCCTGTTAGGAGGGGACACCCCCGCTCTTAGAAGTCGTGTTTTGCCTCCTCCCACAACCGATGTGGGACTAAACCCAACAATCTGGTATCATGTGTTGATACCATGTATTGGAATAAGCCACGGCGTGTGGTATGGTCGGGCTCGTCGGGCGCGTCGGGTGCGCGCGGGACGTGCAGGATGCACTGGTGCGGTCGGGCTCGTCGGGACGCAGCAGAAGCGTGGAGAGTGTGCATGTGTGTAGCGTGTGTGTCCCGGTGGCGCATGAGTCCGTACTCACGTTGGTGTCCACCGTGTTTAGAGTCTAGGTCATATACGTAGCTAGTAGCAGTGGACGTCGGAGCATCCAGTGACCGGTGTGCTAGCCGAGTCTACAGGAGTTAGTGTGCGTCAGGTTGTTAGCTGGTTGTTAGCTGCATGCATGATCAGGTCAAGTGGTCGTTGCAGAGCCGAACGTGGGCGTGGATGCATGTGTGATGGAAGCGTGGGCGATGTGTCTCTGCCGGCTACAAAGCAGGCTGGTGTGCTCGTGTTTGGAGTGCGATGCATGTGCCAGTTGTATGAGTTTGGTGCTCTTGAAATAGTAACGGGGTTGTGTGTGCAGTCGGGTGAAACTCCACTGTATTGTGCTCCTCTTTCTTCTGTCTCCGGCTATTTGAGAGAGAGAGCTAGTTGGGGCTGCGCCAACATTTGGTATCAGAGCTTCGGTGCGATCTTGCCGATGGCCATGTCGCTTGTCCCTCACGGTGGTGGTGGCGGGGTGATGGCGTTGCAGCTACAGCCACTGACGACGATGAACTACACCGCCTGGGCGATCAAGGCGGAGGCTATCCTTGACGCCCAGGGGCTGTGGAGTGCGGTGGCTCCGACGGAGGGCGCGGCGGTCGACGCCAGGAAGAGCAAGACGGTGCGGGCGGTGATGCTGGGCGCGCTTTCGGAGGACTTGCTGATGTAGGTGGCGACGAAGCCAACTACGACGGAGGTATGAGACTCCCTCAAGGTTCGCTTCGTCGGCGCCAATCATGTGCGGGTTGCGAGGCTCGGGACGCTGCACGACGATGAGCTAGACGAGTACGCCAGGAAGGTCAGCGGCATGGCGGCAAGGTACGCGATGCTCGGGTTGACGCTTGACGACAGCGCCATGGTGAAGAAGTTGCTCGGCACCGTGCCGGACTGCTTGTACGCCGCGGTGGCTGGAATCGAGCAATTCTGCAACGTGGAGGAGATGGCGTTCGAGGAGGCGTTTGGGCGGCTCAAGGCGTTCGAGGAGAGGACGCGGAGGCGCGCACGGGCCGGCGGTGAGTGCACGGACGGGCAGCTGATGATGACGGCGACACAGTGGGTGGCTCGGGAGCGACGGGAAGGCGGACGTGGCTTTGGCGACCACGACAACGACGGCGCGGCGAGCACTTCGTCGGGCAACGGAGGGAAACACCGTGGACGCGGCTACAAATGCGGGGAGCACGGGCACTTCCGGCGCGAGTGCCCGCAGCTGCAGAAACGACCGGCGGCGGAGCAGGCTCTCCTGGCTGACGCCAACGTCGACGACGATGGACTCCTCTAGGCCGTGGCTTAGGGGGTGTGTGTTGAAATAAGCCACGGCGTATGGTATGATCGGGCTCGTCGTGCACGTCGGGTGCGCGTGGAACGTACGGGACGCAGCGGAAGCGTGGCGAGTGTGCATGTGTGTAGCGTGTGTGTCCCGGTGGCGTGCGAGTCCGTACTCACGTTGGTGTCCACCCTGTAGTCTAGAGTCTAGGTCATATAAGCAGCAGTGGACGTCGGAGCGTTCGGTGACCGGTGTGCTGGCCGAGTCTAGAGGAGTTAGTTTGCATCAGGTTGCTAGCTGCATGCATGATCGGGTCAAGTGGCCATTGCAGAGCCGAACGTGGACGTGGATGCATGCGTGATGGAAGCGTGGGCGCTGCGTCTCTGCCGGCTACAAAGCAGGCTGGTGTGCTCGTGTTTGGAGTGCGATGCATGTGTCAGTTGTATGAGTTTGGTGTTTTTAGAATAGTAACGAAGCTGTGTGTGCAGCCGGGTGAAACTCCGGTGTATTGTGCTCCTCTTTCTTCTACCTCCAGCTACGTGAGAGAGAGAGAGAGCTAGTTGGGGCTACACCAACAGATGGGTTGGCGTCGACTACATGCATCAATGTATCGGGGGCATGCAGCGTTGTGTGGCGTCATGTAAACCAGCAGGCGACAGAGGAGCAACGCCCTGGGTGGCAGCGGCCAGCGCTGCGGCAGCGATGGCCGCAGCCATGGATGCGCCAGCCATCGAGGCAAGCGGACGGAACGCCAGATACGGGGAGGCAGCGGTGCGCTGGGCGACAGCGGTCGGGGTGGCGCCGGCGAGGACAGCAGCCGCCGGGGCAGAGGCCATGGCTGCGATTAGAACGAGGGACGAGGCCGAAGCGTACGACCGTAACCCTAGTCAGATGCCATGTTAAAACTATGTTTCTGGAAAACTGCCCAATACCCAATGCGGGTGTGGCTATCTCATTGGGACAGGGTATTAGAGATGATGCATGGATATACATCATGTGAGGCGGGGAATTCTAAGATATATAGTACCTTCCTATTTAGTGGGTTTATGAGCAACTGATGAAGAATTTCGAGGATGGGAGAGATGTGCCAACAGTGTGCCATGTCGCTTGGCTGCCTCATGGACGCCGGAGGCCGCCCAATCTAATTGGAACTGCCATCATTACACCTTCCACTCCGCTGCATCAACAGACTGGGTATCTCAATTGTAAACATCACTAAGGCTTGAATGAGATGAAGTAGTTAATTGTGGGGTGTTACTCCTTTGATTCAAAATGTAGCAATCAACTAAACATAAATTGCAAGTAAATGGTTTATGAGCAAACGGGAAATAGACAAAGAATAGCGAATAACTTTTCCAATTGGCATCCTTTACTTCCCACGAAACTAAACAACAGTGTATAAGCTATCAGCAATAGCATAGGAAAACTGTGACAATGCAGATGCACCCAGAGTTGAGAAGAACAGTAGCAACAAAATGAGATAATTATAGACTATTTATTAAAGTGTTCAAATAATGTATGCCAGGAAATCCAATAAAGTTTGCATCGTTATACATGGACATTGTTGATTCTCCCTTGCACCGGTGCAAGTATCCGTTAGCTGTTCGGTAAATTTGCGGAAGATTAAGAAGTGGAAAAATCTTGATGTCTTGACTCTGGCCAAAAGAAGAAAATCAATGGATTTAAGTGCGACTTAATTATGTGTTCTGTATTATAGACAATGTGACATGAGTAGCAACTTGGATGAAGCTTATCTGGAAGAATAATACCAGAGAGACATAAGAGGCTAATTGGTTCACTGCCAAAGTTTGGCATTGCCAACATTTGGCAAGCCAGCATTTAGCAAAACCAAATGTTGCCAAAAATTGGCAACTTTTTGAGAGGCGGGCAAGACCCAATTGGTAGCCAACCAATTGAGCGCTAAATTTTTAGACTTGCCAACAATTGGCATGCCAATTATTGGCACCAAACCAATTAGGCTCTAAGTGCCCAAGCAACGGGAAGCATGCGTAAAGCCATTGATGCTCCTTTTCGTATGAAAAATAAGTAACTAACAATCAACTATGCTAGTCATCCATGCTTATATGGTAAAAGGATGGCGAGTTCCGTAAAGTAATCTTTAAAGCTAAACAATGGTGAAAAATATAATACATGTTCGGCCGATTGAGTAGGGAGCACATGGCATGACTGTGGATGCATTTACTCAACAGGCGTGTTTCAAGCACTTTGCAGGTTTTTTGTCAGATACATGTCCATTAACAGGAGTAGCAACAATACTATGCAGCAAGAACCACCAATCGTATTGGATACTTGTGGTCGGCAGAAAATCAGAAAAATCTTCATGCTTCACTTATATTTGTTCAAGAGTTGAAATTGCATTTGGTAGTTGGCATGACATTAATATGTTGGTATGAAATGATATGTATATATGGGTGGTATAAACAAAAATTTGCATGAACAATCTCTGGAAGTTATAAACTCGAGAAAATTATTTTGAGATAATTAGATAATAATATATGTGCATTATGATGGATGAACTCGCATATAGAAGTGGTTACTGTGTTAAAGTTGATTAAAGCTGAGCCTTTCTTTCAACTAATGAACTAAAACTAGGGAACTTAAGTGAAAACTAGAGTAGATCAAAGTGCTGAACCGGCGTTGTAAGTAAACAAATGACTTTGGTTTAGGCCGGGATGCAAGGTGGCTAACTCCTATCGAACTACCCCTCGGGGTACTTGATTTCATGGTTCCGTGTTAATGCCACAAAGCACTTGTTGTATCGTAAGTTCTTTTTTATTAATGTAAGTTTGAAAGCTTTCTACACTTTCATTTCATCTTTATTGATAGCCTCTTCGGTATCTTGTATTGCTCGCTCTCACATTGGTACTTGGTGCATACTTCGCCGAAACATCCAAATTTCGTGGGAGGACTTCCTCATGTTCGTCTACACGCAAGCACATATATCTTCCTCAAACAGTCACCGATATTAGTTTTCATATATCTCCCTACACATGTTTTCATAAATCTTCCTCAAGGGTACTTGATTCCATGGTTCTACCTATCATGGCATTCTCATAGTCATTCTAAGATATATTTTCATGCAACTTCCATCATCATTTACATTACATTTTCATGACTAGAGATGTGATCCTTCACTGTCATTTTGCTTTACATGACCATATAAAGCTGGAATGATATTCATGTGGCACAACCACCGATATATGTTTTCATATATGCTACACTAGATCATTCCACATCCTGGTACACTGTTAGAGGCATTCATATAGAGTTTCCACATCAGGTTATGCTGGAAGCCCTCTTTCATGTCACGGGTTGCTTGCCTTTTTCTTTCGGGAACTGACCATACTCTGCATGCACCATAATTAGGTATGTAGGTATAAACATTACTCCCTCCGTAAAGAAATATAAGAGCATTTAGGTAACTAAAGTAGTGATCTAAACACTCTTATATTTGTTTACATAGGAAGTATTACACATGTGTTAAATCCATATCAAATGCATACTCCCTTAGTCCTGAAATTCATGTCGTGAGCTAGTTCAATTTTTTTTGCAAAAAACCCCTATGCGTTTAAATCCGTTGCACAAAACCCCTTCTCCTTGCTTCCTCCCAGGCGAGACGCCGGCACGAGCCACCGTCGCGAGCCACCTGCACCGCGCACCACCTGAGATGTCCGCCGCCGACGCCTAGCTGCGCCGCTGCCAAGGAGGCAGCCATCTCTGCCCACTTGTGCAGCTCGACCGCCGCCACCCCACATCACCCACAGCCGCCCACTGATGCGACCAGCTCATCCACCGTACGGCCCAACGCCACGTCCCACCTGCGGCACTGCCACGGAGGCGGCGGCCGCGGCCCACCTGCGCCCACGGAGGCGACCACGACCGCCGTAGACACTTCATCCGCTACGGCCGCCGGTGCCGTGGATAATTCCGGCGGCTCCCGCGTCTTCTGCTGCTGTTGTCTTCATCCGCGTCTGCTTCTGTCTGCCAGACCGGCGACCTTGGTTTCCTCTAGAGCCCCGCCTTTCCCGCTGCTACTGGGATAGGTACTGAAAGTTTGAATTTCATATGGTGAAATTGAATGTTTGTCTAGATCAATTATTGCTAACATTGTGGAATTAGAGCAAATCATCCAATTTTGAACATATGCAATCATTGTACTTTGCTGACCGTCAAATTGTTAAGTCACTGAACATGTCCAGTTTGTAGTACTTCAGTTTGGAATACTGGTGGAATTACCCTAGTTTGGAGTACTCCACAAATTATGATAGTGAATGAACATAATTCAGTTTGGTACCGCCAGTTTGGAGTACTGTTTGCAACTTATGAAAGCAAATTACGAAAGCAACTTCCGCAAAAGAAAAATGTATCAAGAGGAATCATATCTGGTTCGCTGGAGTATTGTGTAAATTAATGGACTACAGTTTGAGAATATGATCTGGTTCAGTTAGAGGAAAGTTCAGTTAGATTTTGTAAATGGTCAGATTTTGTAACTGTCTATGTCCACTGTCAAAATTCAGTTAAAATATGCTCAAAGATCCACTCTACTCTGTCAATGTAAATCAAGAAATGGAGCAGCATGACATTGACCAAAATATTCAACATTCAGAGATGATTGAACATTCAGTTTAAAATGATAGTCTATTTTAAAATGATTGCAACACAAACAGGCAAGTGTCCACTTGATCCTTGAAGGGCCAGTCCTTGAACTGTCCGCCTTTCCGAGCACAAACACGGCCACCACACACGCGCAATCGTCGGTATTCATCATCTCACACAATCTATCCATCCATCCATACTTGATGAACACGTGGAATTGACAAAGGGATTTATCACACCCTGACCCTGCCTAGCCGTTGTGTGCAGGAACAATCTTTTTCTTTAATAAAAGAGGAACAACAAACTTAAGGGTTCTTCCATCCATCTCAGCACTATTTTAGCCAATCATGCAGCAGAAAATGCTAAACATTCATCAGTTTTCGTTCAGGATCAGTTTAGGTTTAGAGTATGGTAAAACATCTTTAGCGGGACAGCTTCAGTTCAGTTTCAGGCAAGAGGACATCTTTTGACTGAAATTCTTTGATGAAATCTCAGTTAACTGGAAACAAGTCTGCAAGTTGAGGTTTAACATGGTGCAGGCCCTCCTAGAGAATAGAGACACTCTAACCTGATGACTTGTCCCTCGCCTCGAACGCCACCATGCAACCCTAGATTGAAATCAGTGAAGAAGAAATTGTCAATAAATGGGGATTTGATAGAAATCACCTACCATTTGGTTGTGTTCTATTTCTAGCTGACCAATCCAAGAAGATGAAGAAGAAATTGCAAGAGATCGAAGGGATGAGAAGGGGGAAAAGGAGACCTTTGACTTAGGCGGGTTTCTTGGTGCAGCCATGTAGTGGTCCGGCTAGATGAAAAGCGGCACCCGTGCTTCACCTTGGGAGTGGAAAAGGGGCACCCGTGCTTCCCAGTGCTCATGTCGACGGCATTCGTGGTCGACGACGGGCACATGCGGAAAGAGAACGGGCGTAGGGCGGTCGCCTCCACAAAATTGAAGCTTCAGGTTCCTCTGTGGGCGGAGGGCGGAGGTGAACGTGGCTGCAGCTTGGGGCGGTGGGGCGGAAGCAAGGCGGCGACGGTGTGGGTCGGCGGCTGCGTGGGTTGGGGGAGCAAGGCGGTGGGGGCGGCGCTGAGGGAGGGGGGGGGGGGGGGAAAATCGGCCGGCGTCAGAGGAGAGTAAGGAGAACAACGAGGACCGCGAGTTTGGTCAGGAAAATGACGAGGACTAAATTACAAAAACGCCAGTGCGAAAAGAATTTCGGGACGGAGGGATAATATGTATCTGACACAAGAACTAATACAGATACTAGTAGAATACAGGTAATACAATTTACCTGTGATTAATTTCTCATGGTGTACACAAGAATTTAGCTAAATTGCAGTACATCAGTCTAGCAAATGCTACAAATCAAAGAAAAATTTCCACGGCAAAAAAAAAATCGAAGCTAAATTGTAGTACCAGTCTACTTCACGGTACTTGCTATTAGATCGCAGGATGCATAGCCGGTTAACCCTTATATAAAAAAGATTCCAAAAAGGAGGATCAACCCCCGCCCTCTATATGGGTTGATGCATTCATCCATGTATTATTGATTGTTGAACGATGCCAAGCCAAGCCTAGCATCTTTCCCGATCCATATTTTGATTGATGAACATCTCTTGATTGGGTGCGATGATGGATTTCGAGAAATCCATCAAGCTTGGTAAGCGATGATCGATTTCTTTGACTGGGTGCTATAGCCGACATAGTTGTTGGGGTGGCAAACTCTATCCCATGCATCCCATTGCAAGTAAATGCATGAACTTTTCTTATGTGCGTCGTCTCCGGCCTGCAGGTTGATGCTTTTAGCGTTCTTGTTAATTTCTGCATCCAGCTCTTGCTTCTTTGTTTGCATGCAACATCATTATTTTGTATACAAGTTGATGCACGGCGATGACGAGATGCGCGGCCGGCAGCCTGATCTTCACAGCCTCCTTCGTCTATCAAGTGCAACATGCCCATCAGGGCCGGCCACACAGCCATTATTCTTATTTTGTATTTTATCCCACACTGCAACGGTGCCGGCCTCCTGTGACCCAATGTAAACTACGTATAAGCCATCAGAGGCTGGAAGATTACACTTACTGACTTATGGCCGCACTAACTTTTCGAAGCGATCAAGTCCGGAGAGGCGGAAACGTTATTTTCTATTCCCTCTGTAAATTAATATAAAAGCGTTTAGATCACTACTTTAGTATTCTGAATGCATTTATATTAGTTTACGGAGGGAGTACATACAGTTTGATGCTTGTAGCGTTGTTGTTAACGCATGCATCCATCTGTTGCTTGTTTATTTTCTTGCACCATTATTTTTGTACAAGTTGATGCACGGCGAAGATGAGATGCTTGCAGTCGCGACGAGCGCGGCTGGCAACATGCTCTTCACCTCCGTTTATCAAGTGCAACATGCCCATCAACGCCGGCCATTATTTTATTTCACCCAGACTCTGCCGGAAACATGTCCATCAGGGACTTGCATGATCCAATATGTCCAAGGTTAATTATAAGATCCGAAACTGGAAGATTAGACCTGACTTATGGTCATACCGACCTTTTTGAAGGGATCAAGTCTTTGCTGAACCATTGTAATTAACAGCCTGTTTGCTTTGCTTGGCTGACAGATGGTCGAAGACTCTGCATCAAGGTGAAGATTTTGAGTGCTGTGATGACGACCGATGGAAATAGTATTAGCACAGCACTTGCAACACCCACATGACAAACTAAGCTCAGCTAGTATATATATGGAATGGGACAGGCAAATGCTACTTGGAAACCAAACCAAGAGGGCAAGAGGGACACAACAATAGGGGTCATCGCATCGCCATGAGCTTCCTATGCTCACTTGTCACCCTCCTGCTGATCGTAGCTGTGAGCGCGGACGATGAGGCTGCGTTGCTTGCTTTCAAAGCTCAGCTCAGCCATGGCGGCTCGCTGGCCTCCTGGAACAGCAGCGCCGGCTTCTGCAGCTGGGAAGGCGTGACGTGCCACCGCACGCCAGCACGGGTGGTGGCACTGAGATTGTCCAGCACCGGTCTCGCTGGAACGCTCTCCCCGGCCATCGGGAACCTCTCGTTCCTGCGGACGCTCGATCTGAGCTCCAACTCTTTCCACGGGGACATTCCAGCGAGCCTCGGCCGCCTCCGGCGCCTGCAGAAGCTCATCTTATACGACAACTCCTTCTCAGGCACATTGCCAGTGAACCTGAGCTCCTGCGTTAGCATCACCGAAATGAATCTGGACAACAACACCCTTGGGGGGCGCATCCCGGCTGAGCTCGGCGAGAAGCTCACGTACCTCTCACTGAGACAGAACAGCTTCACAGGGCTCATCCCCGCGTCACTTGGCAATATGTCCCATCTACAACTCCTCGATCTCACCACCAACCAGCTCGTGGGCTCAATCCCATCAGGCCTCGGAAGCATCCAGAGCATGATATATTTCAGTGTCGCAGTTAACCTCGTCACTGGTATGATTCCACATTCTCTCTACAATTGGTCATCGCTGGAAGTATTTAGTGTAGGGGGGAATATGCTAGACGGAAGCATTCCGGATGACATTGCAAGCAAGTTTCCCAAGTTGAAATATCTTGCTTTGGGTAGTAATCACTTCACAGGAATCATCCCTTCCTCAATATCCAACATATCTTCCCTCATATTACTTGACCTCGTGGACAACAGATTTAGTGGGTATGTGCCTCCCACATTGGGGGGGCTCAAAGCTCTCCAATCTGTCAACTTGGGTGAGAATAATCTTGAAGCGAATGATAACAGGGGTTGGGAATTCGTCGCATCTTTGGCAAACTGCAGCCAACTGCGGTTTTTGGTATTATACACGAATTCTTTCGGAGGACAACTACCGGGTTCAATTGTGAACCTCTCAACAACTCTCCAGCAGTTAAACTTGATGGATAATAGGATCTCTGGGAGTATCCCTGCAGATATCGGTAATTTGATTGGGCTGGAAAGACTTGCGATAGGATATACTGGCATGTACGGAGTGATTCCAGAGAGCATTGGCAAGCTAGCGAACTTGATCGAGCTTGTCTTGTGCAACAATAGCTTGTCTGGGCTCATACCATCATCGCTAGGAAACCTTTCGTGGTTGAATAGGCTTGATGCAAGTGAAGGCAACTTGGAGGGGCCAATTCCGGTAAGCCTAGGGGAGTTGAAAAACCTCTTTGTACTAGATTTGTCCAACAATTACCATCTTAACGGTTCGGTACCCAGAGAGATTTTCAAATTACCCGGCCTTTCTTGGTATTTGAACTTGTCATACAATTCCCTTTCTGGACCCATTCCTAATGAAGTTGGTAGTTTAGCAAATCTTAACGAATTAGTTCTATCAGGAAACCAGTTGTCTGGAAAGATACCTGACAGTATTCAGAATTGTGTGGTATTGGAATGGTTATTATTAGACAGTAATTCATTTGAGGGAAGCATACCTAAGTCATTGAAGAATATAAAGGGGCTCCGTACACTGAACCTGACCATGAATAATTTCTCTGGTAATATTCCTGAGGCCCTTGGCAGTATTGGAAACCTGCAAGAACTGTACCTAGCACACAACAACTTGTCAGGGTCAATCACATCAGTTCTACAGGATTTGACAAGATTGTCTGAACTGGATATATCCTTCAATAATTTGCAAGGTGAGGTGCCAAGTGAAGGTGTTTTTAGAAACATCACCTACTTAGCGGTTGTTGGGAATATCAATTTGTGTGGTGGTACACCTCAACTTTATTTGGCTCCATGCTCCAAAAGCCCCTTAAGCAAGAACAAAAAAAAGATGCCAATGTCTCTTGTAATTTTCCTAGCTATAGCTGGAGCAATCTTGTTCTTATTTTCAGTTATTCTTATTGTTTGGATACTTTCCAAGAAGCTCAAACCAAGCCAGAATACATTAGCACACAATTCAATTGCTGATGACCATTATGAGAGAATCCCCTATCAGGCATTAATGAGAGGAACTGACGGATTTTCAGAAGTTAACTTGCTTGGCAGAGGAAGTTATGGTGTGGTTTATAAGTGTGTTTTGGACACTGAAGAAAGAACATTTGCTGTCAAAGTATTTGCTAGGTATTCCAAGAGTTTTGAGGCTGAATGTGAGGCCATGAGAAGGATACGACACCGTTGTATCATTAAGATCATTACTTCTTGTTCGAGCGTCAATCACCAAGGTCAAGAGTTCAAGGCATTGGTTTTTGAGTTCATGCCCAATGGTAACTTGGATGGATGGCTTCATAAAAAATCGCAAGAGCCCACAAGAAACAACACACTCAACCTTTCCCAGAGGCTTGATATTGCTGTAGATATTGTGGACGCAATAGAATATCTGCACAACTACTGCCAACCATTGGTAATCCATTGCGATCTTAAGCCTAGCAACATTCTTCTTGCGGAAGATATGAGCGCACGAGTTGGAGACTTTGGCATATCAAGGATCTTTGAAGAAAAGACAAGCAAGGGGATGCAAACTTCATATAGCTCAACTCGAATTAGAGGAACCATAGGCTATGTTGCTCCAGGTGAACAAAACTCTTCTAATTTTATATTTCACTCTTCGCTTGAATATGACATGCTAACCAAGAAACTTTGCATAATTGCAGAGTACGGAGAAGGCTCCGCGGTTTCAGCAGCCAGTGACATTTATAGTCTTGGCATATTGTTGCTTGAGATGTTTACCGGGAGGAGCCCAACAGAAGTCACTTTCAGGGATTCGTTGGATCTGCATAAGTTTGCCGAGGATGCTCTTCCGGATAGAGCCCTGGAGATAGCTGATCCGACAATGTGGCTGCACAGAGGACAACATGATGACACTACAAGTATTAGAATCCATGAGTTATTGGCTTCAGTATTCAGACTTGGCATATCCTGCTCAAAGCAACAGCCTCGGGACCGGGCATTGACGAGAGATGCAGCGACAGAAATGCACGCAATCAGAGATGCATACCTCAAGTTTATAGGGGAGCGTGGAGCAGAAAGAGAAGTCTCGACTCAAGAAATTCAGAACATTGTTGAATAAACAAGCTGGTACAATACATGATCCTGGCATCCTGCAATAGTAAAAGTTATATGTATCGTTTCAATTAGTAGTAATTGTACTCAGAGCCATGTTTTTTACAACTGTATCAAAATAAATGTAGAACAATGGTGTTCTGCAATAATAGCAGTACACCAAGTTTTAGGGAGTTTCAGAAATTAAGCAGTGTAATTGTTTTTCCAAAACGATGAAGTACAAGTCCCGGATCCTCGGTTCTCCAAAGGCTTCGATTTGAATACTCGCGGCTAGGGTAGAGGGGTCGCCGTCCGGCTTAAATAGCCGGAGTTGGTACCTCGGCAGGTGTGCAGGAGTGACGGCATGAATGCGTCCTCACCGGACCGCTGTGTTCACAAGTGTGTTCATGTGGGTCCCGCTTGTTGGCCCCATGTGGCGGATGCGCTCGAACCTTCTCATATCCGTCCCAGATATGTGCTCGATATGAGAGGTGCCGGTCAGCCGGGACGTATTGAACTGGTTTGAAGAGTTCAGATGGGTCGCGATTTTATGAACGGTCACTGACCGGGCCGTCTGCTCGGATGTATATAAAGCATTTGGGGATCCTGACTGTAGATACTTTTAATCACGAGAAGTCTTATCATGAGAAACCTGTCGGCCGGGTGTGCTTTTTCGATGAGACAATTTTAGCTGTACCGGATATAAAAACATTAAAAACTCAGCAAAATTGCTAAGAGAACAACATGTAGGACGTGGATGGAAGGAACTTCACGTGACGAATCGTGTAGGCAAGAAAAGCACGCAAGCAAGGCCAACCAGAAATGCCCCTAGCACACACCCACATGAAAAGGCATGGCCGGCAATGCAACACTGACACCCTGAGTCGTGTGCTCGGGCACACACACCCACACGGAAGGCAACCCAGAAAGAGATGAAGAACACTGGGCATCTAGACAAGTACACACAAAAAAAAACTATACAGCATATATATGAAAAACTCTCTTGTTATTCCGTTCTGTCATCCCAGATAGCTTGAATTCAGAATTTAACTGCATGATTTTAGTAGCGGGTCGTCAAGATTATCATTTTCTCGAAGAACAGTACTGAGCAATCGAAACATGAATTTAGAATTCCAGTGAATGCTAGAAAAGCATCCAGTGTCACCTGTATGAGCAGGTCAAGCGCTGTCTCTGTCATGCATTGCACTACTTCAAACGTATGATGGGTAGCCGCAGGTCTTTGATGGTGCATCTCTCTATCCTCTTGCTAATATGCTCATCACCGAGGCGCGGGCGATTTCCGTAGACCCTGAACGTGGGCTGACACTGAGTGGCATGGAGCAGCTCAAGGCGTGGGCAGTGGTCGAGGAGGGCGACAAGTAGCTCTTCCTGGAAAAAGCCGCTCCCCAGCTCGAGGCGCTCCAGCAAGGGGAGCTTCTTGATCATCCTTGTGATGAGATTTTCTTCATGAATGTTGGGCCAGTATGCGACAACATGGTTCCTCAGCAAAGGCGCTCTGCATGCAGGCCGATTAGGAGAGGCAGTCAAGAACTGACGCATGAAAGGAACGCCACGAGATGGGGAGGTTGGAGAGTAGTATGTGACTGTTAGCGAGGTGGACTAGGACATCGACGTCGACGTGGCCGATGAATGACTCACACCGGCGCCATGGCCTTCCATCCAGCCGGAGGTCGTTCGTCCCGCCGCCTATCAACAAGATTGATGCTCCGCCACAGCAGGAGCTCGTTCAGGGCTAGCCGCCTCCAGGGTGAGCACGTGAGCGCTGTGCAGCGGAGGACGTCGGTCTGCTGGAGTTGGCTGAGGATGATGCATAGGACGTCGCCGGGCAACGACGCCCAGTCCCTCCACTCGTCCGGCGAGGTAACACGGTCCTCGTCGCGGCGACGGCGCGAAGACGAAGGCGCGGTCGGGCAGGTTAGGGTTTTGCTTTTTCTCTTTTTCGGAACCATCCTACCTAGATAGAACTGTCTCACAAGAAGATGGGCCATGTCAAGATTCGGATAGCACCGTGATCCGATCTAGTAGTAGCACAGGAGCACAAGTCCGAGACTACAATAACAAAATATTCTATACCAGGCCTGTCGGCGCTGTTCATCTTGCATGATACGACTCCTATGTATCGCTTAGGGTTAGGGTTCGAGAGGAGCTCGTGGGCCTTGAGCGCAGAAAACTAGCCCAGCCCGTGAGGAACTTTGCCGGAATTCCTTAAAAAACCTACTACTACCGGAAGAAAAATATCTCTGTTGGTATGCGTACGTGGCGAAAGGATAAGAGACAAGCGATCGCGGCGTCGGACTGCAAAACGGTGGTGCAGGACATACACAAGGAGAATTTGGCAAGCTACAGAGCAGTCATTCATGAGATAGTTGAACATTCTTTAGCTTTTGATTTCTATAATTTCAGTCATGAATTTAGGAGCTCGAATTTTGAAGCTCACAACTTAGCGAAGCATGCTTTATCTCTCGGTGGTGGCCGCCATGTTTGGTTAGGTCATCCCGGAAATTTACCATCCGTCCTGTAAACATTATGACGACTTAATAAAAGCTTCGTGATGTTGCCTCAAAAAAAAAAAAGACAAGCGATCGCTAAAAGTGATGCACCTTTTTTTTGAGCTGGAACACCATGCATTCCATTAGCTAGTGGGCTCGACCAAATCGTCGGCCATAGCACACATTACATCAGAGGGGAGGTTCGTGAGCCACACTTGGTCACTACCAATGCCCATGCTACCACCACGGCCAGCCAACAGATGGGCTGGCTTATTACACGAGCGACCTTCGAACAATATCTTATACTCAATAAAACCCATCTGCAGTAGATACTTGGACTCACGGAAGAGGCACCCGAGGTTGCTTCGATCAGACAAGTTGGCTTCCATCGCTTGCTTCAGGGGGAGACAGTCCGTCATGAAAATTACCCATCCCATACCAAAGCTTTCTGCCAAGTTAATGGCTTTCATGAGGGCCAAAGCTTCAGCATGTGTAACCGTGGATAGGTTAGCAAGATGTCCCGCTGCAGCGAACAGGACATCCCCAAGCATGTCCCTGGCTATGCAGCCCCAACCCCCCTGTCCGTTAACGGCTAGAAAAGAGGCATCCAGGTTGATCATAATCCAGTCCTGAGGTGGCGGCTTCCATCTACCTTGGTCCAGAGATGACGCCTTTGGTGGACTCACATGGAACTCGTTCCATTCCGCGGTAATGATCATCATTTGGCTGGCAAACACTTCTGCAGGAGTCCTCCGTTCACCGTGGCGAATCATGTTCCTTTCACTCCACCATCTCCACAGCAGGCAGATAACCCTGAGCTTCGTCATATTTGGCAGGCCAAAAACCTTCTCCAATACTTCTAAAGGTGAAGAAGCTGCCATTAGTTCCTGTCTGACATTGTCGAGACCAGCCGCCGTCCAAACTTGCTTGACCCCTTTGCATCGAAAGAAAAAGTGCCCTACGTCTTCAAACAGCCGTCCACATACCGCACAACGTGTATCTAGTTCAATTCCTCGTCTCGCGATGTTCATGTGTAGGGGGTGGCTGTTGTGCCCAAACCACCAAAGGAAGTGGTGGACCTTCCCCGGACAGCTGATTTTCCAAACGGCTCTCCATACCGCCTTCCGCCAGCCTGCGTTTGATGAACCCTCACCATGTTGCATCTGATTCTCGTCATTCACCATGCTTACATGCACTCTGTAGGCCGATTTGACAGAGAAAAGGCCCTTTGCATCAAAGTGCCAAGCAATGAAATCTTCGTGCTGATCAAAGACTGGTATGGAAAGTATAGATTCTGCATCTTCTTGGTTGAAAGTCTGTCGCACGAGCGCCTCGTCCCATGAGTTCAGCGCCTGGTCGATCAACTCGCAAACCTTGGTGAGTATATTTTGCCCTTGCCCAGTGCTTGGGTATCTTGCCAGATCACGAGGGAGCCACGGGTCGTCCCATATCCTGATATTTTCCCCCGAACCCACCCGCCAGATATACCCTTCTTTTATGATTTCCAAACCCTTGAGAATACTGCGCCAAGTATAGCTCATACCCGTCGTTGGCACAGCAGAAAGAATGTTTCCGTCGGGGTAGTACTTTGCTTGCAGCACTCGGGCACACAGGGAGTCTGGGGCTTGGAGAAGACGCCAAGCTTGTCGTGAGAGCATTGCCAAGTTGAAAGAGTGTAGGTCTTTAAAGCCAGTTCTCCATCCTCCTTGGGTAGCTTAATCTTCTCCCAATTCACCCAGTGCATCTTCCTCTCATCCTTCTGCTGCAACCACCAGTACTTGCAGATCATGTTACTCAGTTCTTCGCATAGTCCTTTGGTCAGATCGAAGCAGCCCATAGCATACGTTGGGATCGCATGGGCCACCGCTTTCACTAGTATTTCCTTTCCTTGCATTGAGAGGAAACGTTCCAGCCACCCCTGGATCCTAGCCCATAGCCGGTCCTTTATATATTCAAAACATTGCTTTACTGACCGACCAGCATATAGTGGGAGACCCAGATACTTGCCGTTCGTTGTTTCTTGTTGCAGACCCAAGATATTCATCAGCGCACCCTTGACCGATGCTTTTGTATTCCGGCTGAACATGATGGAAGATTTCTCCCGGTTAACCATTTGACCCGACCCAGCCTCGTAGACCTGCAGAATCCGGTTTATCTCCGGCGCCCCATCCTCAGTGGCCTCGAAGAGGAGAAGGGAATCATCTGCAAATAGTAAGTGTGACACAGTTGGAGCCCCCGGTGCCACCTGGATACCTTTCAGCCTACCAGCCCTCTCGGCCTGTTGGAGCAACGCCGAGAAGCCCTCCGCACAAATGAGGAAAAGGTAGGGGGAGATGGGGTCTCCTTGCCGGAGCCCTTTGCTTGGGACAATGGTGTCGGTGTATGACGAGTTTATCTTAATTTTGTACGAGACGGATCTGATGCACTTTGATATGAGCTGAACGAAACCCTCACATAAGCCTAGCCGGTCCATGATTCTCTCCAGAAAATTCCAGTCAACCCGGTTGTAGGCTTTGCTCATGTCCGGCTTTAGAGCCGCAAAACCAGTAGCTCCAGACCTCTTACGCTTCAGAAAGTGTGACATCTCCTAGGCCAACAGCGTGTTATCTGAGATCAGCCTGCCAGGGACGAAAGCGCTTTGATTGTCAGAAATGATCTCCCCCAATATGCATTTGAGCCTATTGGCGATGACCTTCGACACGAGTTTGTACACAATGTTGCAGAGGCTAATAGGGCGTAGGTCTTTTAGCCGTTCTGGATTCTTCACTTTTGGGATAAGTACCACAAGGGTATCATTCCATCCCTCAGGAACACTACCGCCCTGCAACACGTGTAACACCTCCTGTACCACGCTGTCACCAACTAGCTGCCAATATTTCTTATAGAAGATCGCCGGCATGCCATCTGCACCAGGCGCTTTCAAGTCACCGATGTTGTCCAAAGCCTTCTTCACCTCGTCAGCCGTGAACTCAGCCATGAGAAACGAATTCATTTGCGCTGTAACCTTCGGGTTAATGTTATTGAGGAAATCACCAGCCGGGGGACCTGTCAGAGGGGTAAAAAGGGATGAGAAATAGTCTGCAACCATGGTCCTTAAGCCCTCTTCTCCTTGTACCACTTCACCATTATCCTTTTTCAACTGTGAGATTGCATTGATTCGTTTCCTTTCACTTGCATAAGCTTGGAAGAATTTTGTGTTTCGGTCCCCATAGGTCATCCAATCCACATGAGCTCTCTGTCTAAACATCAAGTCATGCTGTTCCTCCAACCTTTCAAGCTTGAACCGTAAAACCTGCTCTTGGTGCACAAACGCTTGGGAGAGCGCACGCCTTCTGCACGCCTCAAGCTCGCCCTTGATTTTCTTTATCCGTTACGCCAAGTCTCCCAAAATGTTCCTGCTCCAGTCGCTTAGGTCTGACATGACCGATTTCAGACAGTTTTGGACCGTCCCATTACCAGATGCCTTGGCCAGGTCCCAAGCATTATGCACACGGATATCGCACTCATCCTCCAAAAGCTAGCGTGCTTCAAATCGTTTGAAGATGTTAAAATTCTTCTGTTGTTGACCTGGTGTTCGCCCGACGAGGTCCAGACAGATCGGCCTATGATCGGACTTACGCGGGTCGCTGTTTACCACTTTGTAACCCGGGAACCATTCACGCCATTCAGGTGTAGCCACAGCTCGATCGAGCCGCTCACGAATGTAACCCTCAACTCGGTAGTTGTTATTCCTCCAAGTGAAAACATCTCCCTCAAAACCAAGGTCTTTTAGGTCACAAAAAGCTAAAGCATCACGAAATTGCTGCATACATGAATGACTACGGGGTACACCACCCTCCTTTTCATAATTAAACATAATCTCATTGAAGTCTCCGATACACAGCCACGGGAGCTTTACTTGGTTATGGAGGGTCCGCAGCAGGCGCCATGTTTCCTTTTTCTTCTTCGGGTCCCCATAGATCCCTGCCAGTCTCCAAATGAAGCCATCCTCCTCAGTTACGGTAGCATCAATATGCATCCTTCCCTTCCACCGCAGACTCAGATCTATCCCGCGCCGCCAAAAAAGAGCAATACCACCACTCTTGCCATCACAATCCCTCGCCACCATATGCATCAAACCAAGTTTTATTGTGAACTTTTCTAAACCCTTCTCGGTGAGCTTGGTCTCAGACAAGAAGAGAATGTCGGGGACCTCCTTCTTCTGGATATCCAGAAGGCCACGAACTGCCGGCCCGTTCCCCATACCCCGGCAGTTCCATGCAACAATCTTCATTGGGGGACGCATGGCTGTACCGGCAGCCCCGCTTTTTCTGAAAACCCTGTCGCCTGTTCCTCCTTCCGCTCAACGCACAGCTTTTTCTGTACTCCCTCTCCAGTCATTTCCACATCCTCCCAACCTCTCTTGCCCCCCGTTGTTGGCTCAGCCTGTGATGTGCTGCCCGAACTATCCCTTTCCTTCTTGTCTCTCCCCTTCAGACGCTTGAATGTGCCTGTAGCCTTCCCTTGCTTCTAACTGTCGTTTGCAAGTTTCAGTTGACTCGAAGGGGCCTCCTTCGTCCCGTTCACATGCATCTGCATGGGATCAGTTTGCATGGCCTCGGAAGTCACCCGGGCTGCACCACCACCCTGGCCTCCCTCTGCGGGTGTGCCTCCCTCTGCTGATTTGCATGACAAGATTGGTGATCGAGCCTCCACATGCAGTGAGCCATTTTTGGCGTCTCCGTGGGCGGGTACCGCCCCATCCCCATTCCCCTCCTGTGGTTTACCATCCACCTTCGCCTTAGTGATCCCCTCCGATGGAAACACAAGCTGCTTCGGGTTGCTTCCGGTTCTCTTACTCTCCTTCTTCTTCAACGGGCTGGTGACCTCCTGACCCTTCTCCTCCTCCTCAGCCAAGTCTGCCCAACTTATGTTTTCCTTTCGCCAAGATGGACCATCACTTCCCAAGGATGACCGCCCCTTCCATGTGATGCACCTTTTTCTTGGCCGAGCACAAATACGTATGTCGTTTTTTTAAAAGGACTCAATTCTATTACTACCTGCCATCAATATTACTTGCCGCTCATTTAGTATGACTCTAATACACAGTTGTACTAAATGGGCAACAAGTAATATATATGGATAGGAGGGAGAATAAGAGTTGAACCCAAGTACTACCTCCGTCCCAAAATTCTTGTTCTAAATTAGTCTAGATATGAATGTATCTAATACTAAAACGTGACTTGATACATCCGTATTTAGAAAAATTTAAGATAAGAATTTTGGGACAGATGAAGTACAAAAAAATATGAGCATACTGCAACTTACATCAACATTCTTAAACTATAAAATCAACTAGCGCTCCCAGAAGGAGCCGATGCACCGCTTTTGTCGCTCCCATACCAGACCAAGTGGTGACTGAAAACTAAAAGCATGAAAACTGGTGGCCCCCTGACACCCTCCCAAAGGTTCCTAGGTGTCTTCTAGTCCAAGAAAAATCCTTAAAAATGTCGTTCCGTTTTGACTCCTTTGGTATTGATTTTCTGTAAAAGACAAAAACAATAAAAAAAAACCAAACTGGCACTAGGCACAAGATTAGTAGGTTAGTTCCAAAAAATAATACTCCCTCTGTTCATTTTTATAAGACGTTTTAGACAGCAGAAATTAAACTGTTCTGAATGTTGTCTTAAATGTCTAAACGGTCTTACAAAAATGAACAGAGGGAGTATAAAATAACATAATATTGCATATAAAACTTTCAAGATGAATAATATAATAGCATGGAAAAATAAAAAATTATAGATACTTGGAGACGTATTACCGCTCCACCTCCTGCCTCCGTCATCCAGCGTTGCTCCACAAATGATGCTCCCAGAAGAGAAACGACAGTGCAGTATCGCCATCGTCCGATTTGGAAGACCAAATCCAAGGGTTTTCCTAGAGCAGCATGAGTGGGTCCGCAGTAGTTACACGACGATGCCTTCATCAAAGTAGCAACGCAGAACACCGCTACCGCCTGCCGCCGGCTCGGTTTTACCTGCAATTATGTCTCCCTAACTCGCAGCCAGGACTAGATGATGGATCTCAAGATCCAACCACCCAGATTCAGGCCGACCACCTCCGGCCAAGGAGGTGGATACCACTGCGCCTAGGGCCAGAGCCCCGAACGTCCTCGCGTTGCGGGTCAAGCCAAGAAACATTATGCCGTTGACGGAGCAGGAAAGATACAGGACAGTAGCATGCGTAGCTCGCCGAAGCCCATCTAGGACAAGAGCGGGCGCCCTAGCCGTCGCCACTGGACATCTCACCGTAAGCCGCCGCCTGCTTGCCGAACCTAGTCACCGCCGCCCCACGCCACTGCCGTAGATCCAGCCGGTGTGGACCCGCCACCCTGACCTGAGCGTTGGCTACGTCTTGGGCTTGCCCCGGATCCATCGCCATCTGCCACCACAGGGCCCCATCGCCGCAATTCCTGGCTGCCTCTCGGGCTTGCCCGATGCTAGCCTCATGCAGCAGCGAGGAGGAAAGAAGTTGATCGGGGCTCCTGCGGCGGCTGGATGTGATCGCCCCGTGGTCGCCCAAGCTCCAATGTTCTCTTTATTATGCAAAGATGTGTATACCTCATACATGAAAAAGTCACACATTGGCAAATAATACTAAATCAACTCACTACATCCTGGAAGTCTTGAGGCTTATGCTTTGCACACGCAAAGTAAAACAATTTTTATTTGAATTTTTTGGACAATAATTTTTACGTGACAATGGGTTCCATGATGGTGGATATATGTTGTAATGAATTTCTCTTATTGCTGTAAATATTTTCACTCAAATATATATTAGATTTTTTAATAAAAAAATATTGCCGTATTAAGCAAAACTCTTTTAAAGAAATAATGATTAATGTCTTTGCTCCAGAAATATAAGTTATTCAAAAATCAGTGGGAAACTATTTGACATTAGTACGCTTGTTAACAAGTCCTTAATTAGAAACTATTTGGGAAACAATTTCGTAAGTCAAGCATTTATATTAGGGAAACGCTCAGCTTCAGCCGGTGCATCGCACGCGGACGTCCGCCGCATCGTCCGTGCGAGGGACCACCTAACATTATCACTTACAGTTTTGCAACTGAATGCTTGTTGCGGTTTGCCTGCCGCAACAACTCGTATGTTTGCAAGATCTGGATCTGGCTCCTTTGTGGGCAGTCGCCTCCCGTGTTCGTCCCAAACTCCCGTTCTACACGACGTTCTACCTTTAATTTGTGCAACATCATTGATGTTACAGAAGTCCTTTCGCAATCCCGTCACCAATGTTGCATAAGTTTCTTTTGTAACATTAGCTATGTTGCAAAAAAGATGAAGACGGAAAAAAAGTCGTACAACAAAGCCTATGTTGCAAAACAAATTTGCAACAAAACATCAGTTACAACAAAATTTTGCAAAAAGATGAAGACAAAAGAAAAGAAATTCTGCAACGAAGTCTGTGTTGCAAAAAAAACTGCAATAAAACCACTGTTGCAAAAAAAAATGCAACAAGACCTCTGTTGTATAAATTTTCCGCAACTAGACTTATGTTGCAATGATGGACGGCGCCAATGCGCCAGATCATACCGATAGACAAAGGGAATTGAATACGGGATTGATTAAGTCCTTGACATCGTGGTTCATCCGATGAGATCATCGTGGAACATGTGGGAGCCATCATGGGTATCCAGATCCCGCTGTTGGTTATTGACCGGAGAACGTCTCGGTCATGTCTACATGTCTCCCGAACCCGTAGGGTCTACACACTTAAGGTTCGATGACGCTAGGGTTATAAAGGAAGCTTGTATGTGGTTACCGAATGTTGTTCGGAGTCCCGGATGAGATCCCGGACGTCACGAGGAGTTCCGGAATGGTCCGGAGGTAAAGATTTATATATAGGAAGTCCTGTTTCGGGCATCGGGACAAGTTTCGGGGTCATCGGTATTGTACCGGGACCACCGGAAGGGTCCCGGGGGCCCACCGGGTGGGGCCACCTGCCCCGGGGGGCCACATGGGCTGTAGGGGGTGCGCCTTGGCCTACATGGGCCAAGGGCACCAGCCGCAAGAGGCCCATGCGCCTAGGGAACCCTAGAGGGAAGAGTCCTCAAGGGGGGAGGCACCTCCGAGGTGCCTTGGGGAGGATGGACTCCTCCCCCCCTCTTGGCCGCCGCACCAGATGCCATCTGGAGGTTGGCCGCCGCCCCTTGGGGTGGGAAACCCTAAAGGGGGCGCAGCCCTCCCCTTCCCCTATATATATGAGGCCTAGGGGCTGCCCATAACACGCGATTTGATCTCTAGTTAGTGCAGCCCTGCCCCTCTCCCTCCTCCTCCTCTCCCATGGTGCTTGGCGAAGCCCTGCGGGATTGCCACGCTCCTCCACCACCACCACGCCGTTGTGCTGCTGCTGGATGGAGTCTTCCTCAACCTCTCCCTCTCTCCTTGCTGGATCAAGGCGTGGGAGACGTCACCGGGCTGTACGTGTGTTGAACGCGGAGGTGCCGTCCGTTCGGCACTTGATCATCGGTGATCTGAATCACGACGAGTACGACTCCATCAACCCCGTTCACTTGAACGCTTCCGCTTAGCGATCTACAAGGGTATGTAGATGCACTCTTCTTTCTACTCGTTGCTGGTCTCTCCATAGATAGATCTTGGTGTTACGTAGGAAATTTTTTGAATTTCTGCTACGTTCCCCAACAGTGGTATCAGAGCCACTGTTGGGGAACGTTGCAGAAAATTAAAAATTTTCCTACGGTTTCACCAAGATCCATCTATGAGTTCATCTAAGCAACGAGTCTAGGGAGAGAGTTTGCATCTACATACCACTTGTAGATCGCGTGCGGAAGCTTGCAAGGTGATCATGTAGTCGTACTCGACGTGATCCAAATCACCGATGACCAGCGCCGAACGGACGGCACCTCCGCGTTCAACACACGTACGGGACGGAAGACGTCTCCTCCTTCTTGATCCAGCAAGGGGGAAGGAGAGGTTGATGAAGATCCAGCAGCACGACGGCGTGGTGGTGGATGCAGGGCGTCACAGCAGCAGGGCTTCGCCGAGACTACGAGGGAGAGACGTAACGGGGGGAGGTGGAGGCGCCAGGGGCTGGTGTATGAAGTCCCTCCTCTCCCCCACTATATATAGGGGTGCCAAGGGGGGGGCGCCGGCCCTAGTAGATGAGATCTACTAGGGGGGCGGCGGCCTAGGGGAGGTTTCCCTCCCCCCCAAGGCACCTAGGGGTGCCTTCCACCACTAGGACTCCTCCTAGGGGGAAACCCTAGGCGCATGGGCCTATAGGGGCTGGTGCCCTTGGCCCATGATGGCCAAGGCGCACCCCCTACAGCCCATGTGGCCCCCCGGGACAGGTGGCCCCACCCGATGGACCCCCGGGACCCTTCCGGTGGTCCCGGTACAATACCGATAACCCCGAAACTTGTCCCGATGCCCGAAATAGCACTTCCTATATATAATTCTTTACCTCCGGACCATTCCGGAACTCCTCGTGACGTCCGGGATCTCATCCGGGACTCCGAACAACATTCGGGTTTCTGCATATACATATCTTCATAACCCTAGCGTCACCGAACCTTAAGTGTGTAGACCCTACGGGTTCGGGAGACAAGCAGACATGACCGAGACGACTCTCCGGTCAATAACCAATAGCGGGATCTGGATACCCATGTTGGCTCCCACATGCTCCACGATGATCTCATCGGATGAACCACGATGTCGAGGATTCAATCAATCCCGTACGCTATTCCCTTTGTCTATCGATATGTTACTTGCCCGAGATTCGATCGTCGGTATCCCAATACCTCGTTCAATCTCGTTACCGGCAAGTCACTTTACTCGTACCGTAATGCATGATCCCGTGACCAGACACTTGGTCACTCTGAGCTCATTATGATGATGCATTACCGAGTGGGCCCAGTGATACCTCTCCGTCATACGGAGTGACAAATCCCAGTCTTGATCCATGTCACCCAACAGACACTTTCGGAGATACCCGTAGTCTACCTTTATAGTCACCCAGTTACGTTGTGACATTTGGCATACCCAAAGCACTCCTACGGTATCCGGGAGTTACACGATCTCATGGTCTAAGGAAAAGATACTTGACATTGGAAAACTCTAGCAAACGAACTATACGATCTTGTGCTATGTTTAGGATTGGGTCTTGTCCATCACATCATTCTCCCAATGATGTGATCTTGTTATCAATGACATCCAGTGTCCATAGTCAGGAAACCATGACT
The DNA here is from genome assembly GCF_002162155.2 of Triticum dicoccoides. NCBI lineage: Eukaryota > Viridiplantae > Streptophyta > Magnoliopsida > Poales > Poaceae > Triticum > Triticum dicoccoides. Next base: position 2,352,768 of record NC_041390.1, on the reverse strand, counting down.
ATCTGTTGATCAACGAGCTAGTCAACTAGAGGCTCACTAGGGACATGTCGGTGTCTGTTATTCACACATGTATTACGATTTCCGGATAACACAATTATAGCATGAATAAAGACAATTATCATGAACAAGGAAATATAATAATAATGCTTTTATTATTGCCTCTAGGGCATATTTCCAACAGTCTCCCACTTGCACTAGAGTCAATAATCTAGTTACATTGTGATGAATCGAACACCCATAGAATTCTGGTGTTGATCATGTTTTGCTCTAGGGAGAGGTTTAGTCAACGGATCTGCTACATTCAGGTCCGTATGTACTTTACAAATCTCTATGTCTCCATCTTGAACATTTTCACGGATGGAGTTGAAGCGACGCTTGATGTGCCTTGTCTTCTTGTGAAACCTGGGCTCCTTGGCAAGTGCAATAGCTCCAGTGTTGTCACAGAAGAGCTTGATCGGCCCCGACGCATTGGGTATGACTCCTAGGTCGGTGATGAACTCCTTCACCCATATTGCTTCATGTGCTGCCTCCGAGGCTGCCATGTACTCCGCTTCACATGTAGATCCCGCCACGACGCTTTGCTTGCAACTGCACCAGCTTACTGCCCCACCATTCAAAATATACACGTATCCAGTTTGTGACTTAGAGTCATCCAGATCTGTGTCGAAGCTAGCGTCGACGTAACCTTTTACGACGAGCTCTTCGTCACCTCCATAAACAAGAAACATTTCCTTAGTCCTTTTCAGGTACTTCAGGATATTCTTGACCGCTGTCCAGTGTTCCTTGCCGGGATTACTTTGGTACCTTCCTACCAAACTTACGGCAAGGTTTACATCAGGTCTGGTACACAGCATGGCATACATAATAGAACCTATGGCTGAGGCATAGGGGATGACACTCATCTCTTCTATCTCTGCTGCCGTGGTCGGACATTGAGCTGAGCTCAATTTCACACCTTGCAAAACAGGCAAGAACCCTTTCTTGGACTGATCCATTTTGAACTTCTTCAAAATCTTATCAAGATATGTGCTTTGTGAAAGACCTATGAGGCGTCTTGATCTATCCCTATAGATCTTGATGCCTAATATATAAGCAGCTTCTCCAAGGTCCTTCATTGAAAAACTCTTATTCAAGTAGGCCTTAATGCTGTCCAAAAGCTCTATATCATTTCCCATCAAAAGTATGTCATCTACATATAGTATGAGAAATGCTATAGAGCTCCCACTCACTTTCTTGTAAACACAGGCTTCTCCATAAGTCTGTGTAAACCCAAACGCTTTGATCATCTCATCAAAACGAATGTTCCAACTCCGAGATGCTTGCACCAGCCCATAAATCGAGCGTTGGAGCTTGCACACCTTGTCAGCATTTTTAGGATCAACAAAACCTTCCGGCTGCATCATATACAATTCTTCCTTAAGGAAACCATTAAGGAATGCCGTTTTGACGTCCATTTGCCAAATTTCATAATCATAAAATGCGGCAATTGCTAACATGATTCGGACGGACTTCAGCTTCGCTACCGGTGAGAAAGTCTCATCATAGTCAATCCCTTGAACTTGTCGATAACCCTTAGCGACAAGCCGAGCTTTATAGTATTGGAAATATGCCCTAGAGGCAATAATAAATTAGTTATTATTATATTTCCTTGTTCATGATAATCGTTTATTATCCATGCTAGAATTGTATTGATAGGAAACTCAGATACATGTGTGGATACATAGACAACACCATGTCCCTAGTAAGCCTCTAGTTGACTAGCTCGTTAATCAATAGATGGTTACGGTTTCCTGACCATGGACATTGGATGTCGTTGATAACGGGATCACATCATTAGGAGAATGATGTGATGGACAAGACCCAATCCTAAGCCTAGCACAAGATCATGTAGTTCGTATGCTAAAGCTTTTCTAATGTCAAGTATCATTTCCTTAGACCATGAGATTGTGCAACTCCCGGATACTGTAGGAGTGCTTTGGGTGTGCCAAACGTCACAACGTAACTGGGTGGCTATAAAGGTACACTACGGGTATCTCTGAAAGTGTCTGTTGGGTTGGCACGAATCGAGATTGGGATTTTGTCACTCCGTGTAAACGGAGAGGTATCTCTGGGCCCACTCGGTAGGACATCATCATAATGTGCACAATGTGACCAAGGGGTTGATCACGGGATGATGTGTTACGGAACGAGTAAAGAGACTTGCCGGTAACGAGATTGAACAAGGTATCGGTATACCGACGATCGAATCTCGGGCAAGTACCATACCGCTAGACAAAGGGAATTGTATACGGGATCGATTGAGTCCTTGACATCGTGGTTCATCCGATGAGATCATCGTGGAACATGTGGGAGCCAACATGGGTATCTAGATCCCGCTGTTGGTTATTGACCGGAGAACATCTCGGTCATGTCTGCATGTCTCCCGAACCCGTAGGGTCTACACACTTAAGGTTCGATGACGCTAGGGTTATAAAGGAAGCTTGTATGTGGTTACCGAATGTTGTTCGGAGTCCCGGATGAGATCCCGGACGTCACGAGGAGTTCCGGAATGGTCCGGAGGTAAAGATTTATATATAGGAAGTCCTGTTTCGGCCATCGGGACAAGTTTCGGGGTCATCGGTATTGTACCGGGACCACCGGAAGGGTCCCGGGGGCCCACCGGGTGGGGCCACCTGCCCCGGGGGGCCACATGGGCTGTAGGGGGGGCGCCTTGGCCTACATGGGCCAAGGGCACCAGCCCCAAGAGGCCCATGCGCAAGGAAACTTGGAGAGGGAAGAGTCCTAAAGGGGGAAGGCACCTCCGAGGTGCCTTGGGGAGGATGGACTCCTCCCCATCCTTAGCCGCACCCCTTCCTTGGAGGAGGGGGCAAGGCTGCGCCCTCCCCCTCTCCCTTGGCCCTATATATAGTGGGGAAAAGGAGGAGCAATCATACCTAAGGCCTTTGGTTGCCTCCCTCTCCCTCCCGTGACACATCTCCTCTCCCGTAGGTGCTCGGCGAAGCCCTGCAGGATTGCCACGCTCCTCCACCACCACCACGCCGTTGTGCTGCTGTTGGATGGAGTCTTCCTCAACCTCTCCCTCTCTCCTTGCTGGATCAAGGCGTGGGAGACGTCACCGGGCTGTACGTGTGTTGAACGCGGAGGTGTCGTCCGTTCGGCACTTGATCATCGGTGATCTGAATCACGACGAGTACGACTCCATCAACCCCGTTCACTTGAACGCTTCCGCTTAGCGATCTACAAGGGTATGTAGATGCACTCCTCCTTTCTACTCGTTGCTGGTCTCTCCATAGATAGATCTTGGTGATACGTAGGAAAATTTTTGAATTTCTGGTACGTTCCCCAACAAACCCTTTACGACGAGCTCTTCGTTTCCTCCATAAACGAGAAACATGTCCTTTGTCCTTTTCAGGTACTTCAGGATATTCTTGACCGCTGTCCAGTGTTCCTTGCCGGGATTACTTTGGTATCTTGCTACCAAACTTACGGCAAGGTTTACATTAGGTCTGGTACACAGCATGGCACACATAATAGATCCTATGGCTGAAGCATAGGGGATGACACTCATCTCTTCTTTATCTTTTGCCGTGGTCGGTGACTGAGCTGAGCTCAGTCTCATACCTTGTAACATAGGCAAGAACCCCTTCTTGGACTGATCCATTCTAAATCTCTTCAAAATCTTATCAAGGTATGTGCTTTGTGAAAGACCTATGAGGCGTCTCGATCTATCTCTATAGATCTTGATGCCTAATATATAAGCAGCTTCTCCAAGGTCCTTCATTGAAAAACACTTATTCAAGTAGGCCTTAATGCTGTCCAGAAATTCTATATTATTTCCCATCAGGAGTATGTCATCTACATATAATATGAGAAATGCTACAGAGCTCCCACTCACTTTCTTGTAAACGCAGGCTTCTCCATAAGTCTGCATAAACCCAAACGCTTTGATCATTTCATCAAAGCGAATGTTGCAACTCCGAGATGCTTGCACCAGTCCATAAATGGATCGCTGGAGCTTGCATACTTTGTTAGCGTTCCGAGGATCGACAAAACCTTCCGGCTGCATCATATACAGTTCTTCCTTAAGATGCCCGTTAAGGAATGCTGTTTTGACGTCCATCTGCCATATCTCATAATCATAGTATGCGGCAATTGCTAACATGATTCGGACGGACTTTAGCTTCGCTACGGGAGAGAATGTCTCGTCGTAGTCAATCCCTTGAACCTGTCGATAACCCTTAGCGACAAGTCGAGCTTTATAGATGGTAACATTACCATCCGCGTCCGTCTTCTTCTTAAAGATCCATTTGTTTTCTATCGCTCGCCGATCATCGGGCAAGTCTGTCAAAGTCCATACTTTGTTTTCATACATGGATTCTATCTCGGATTTCATGGCTTCAAGCCATTTGTTGGAATCCGGGCCCGCCATTGCTTCTTCATAGTTCGAAGGTTCATTGTTGTCTAACAACATGATTTCCAGGACAGGGTTGCCGTACCACTCTGGTGCGGAACGTGTCCTTGTGGACCTACGAAGTTCAGCAGTAACTTGATCCGAAGTACCTTGATCATTATCATGGTTTTCCTCTTCAGTTGGTGTGGGCATCATAGGAACGGTTTCCTATGCTGCGTCACTATCCCGCTCAAGAGGTAGTACTTCATCGAGTTCTACTTTCCTCCCACTTACTTCTTTCGAGAGAAACTCTTTTTTCAGAAAGCATCCGTTCTTGGCAACAAAGATCTTGCCTTCGGATCTTAAGTAGAAGGTATACCCTACAGTTTTCTTAGGGTATCCTATGAATACGCATTTTTCCGACTTGGGTTCGAGCTTTTCAGGTTGTAGTTTCTTGACATAAGCTTCGCATCCCCAAACTTTTAGAAACGACAGCTTAGGTTTCTTTCCAAACCATAATTCATACGGTGTCGTCTCAACGGATTTAGACGGTGCCCTATTTAAAGTGAATGTAGCTGTCTCTAGAGCGTATCCCCAAAATGATAGCCGTAAATCGGTAAGAGACATCATAGACCGCACCATATCCAATAGAGTGCAATTACGACGTTCGGACACACCGTTTCGCTGAGGTGTTCCAGGCGGCGTGAGCTGTGAAACGATTCCACATTTCTTTAAGTGTGTACCAAATTCGTGACTTAAGTATTCTCCTCCACGATCTGATCGTAAGAATTTTATCTTTCGGTCACGTTGATTCTCCACCTCATTCTGAAATTCCTTGAACTTTTCAAAGGTCTCAGACTTGTGTTTCATTAAGTAGACATACCCATATCTACTCAAGTCATCTGTGAGAGTGAGAACATAACGATATCCTCCGCGAGCCTCAACGCTCATTGGACCGTACACATCGGTATGTATGATTTCCAACAAGTTGGTTGCTCACTCCATTGTTTCGGAGAATGGAGTCTTGGTCATTTTGCCCAAGAGGCATGGTTCGCATGTGTCAAACGATTCATAATCAAGAGACTCTAAAAGTCCATCGGCATGGAGCTTCTTCATGCGCTTGACACCAATGTGACCAAGGCGGCAGTGCCACAAGTATGTGGGACTATCGTTATCAACTTTAAATCTTTTGGCATCTACACTATGAACATGTGTAATATTACGCTCGAGATTCATTAAGAATAAACCATTGACCATCGGAGCATGACCATAAAACATATCTCTCATATAAATCGAACAACCATTATTCTCAGACTTAAATGAGTAGCCATCTCGTATTAAACGAGATCCAGATACAATGTTCATGCTCAAACTTGGCACTAAATAACAATTATTGAGGTTCAAAACTAATCCCGTAGGTAAATGTAGAGGCAGCGTGCCGACGGCGATCACATCGACTCTGGAACCATTCCCGACGCGCATCGTCACCTCGTCCTTTGCCAGTCTCCGTTTATTCCGCAGCTCCTGCTGTGAGTTACAAATATGAGCAACGGCACCGGTATCAAATACCCAGGAGTTACTACGATTACTGGTAAAGGTACACATCAATCACATGTATATCAAATATACCTTTGGTGTTGCCGGCCTTCTTATCCGCTAAGTATTTGGGGCAGTTCCGCTTCCAGTGACCCTTCCCCTTGCAATAAAAGCACTCAGTCTCAGGCTTGGGTCCATTCTTTGACTTCTTCCCGGTAACTGGCTTACCAGGCGCGGCAACATCTTTGCCGTCCTTTTTGAAGTTCTTCTTACCCTTGCCCTTCTTGAACTTAGTGGTCTTATTGACCATCAACACTTGATGTTCTTTCTTGATTTCAGCCTCTGCTGACTTCAGCATCGAGAACACTTCAGGAAAATTTTTGTGGTACTATCATTACTATCATTACTATCTTTTGGCATGAACATGTATATCATTACTCGTAGGAAAATTTTTGAATTTCTGCTACGTTCCCCAACAGTGGTATCTCATGGCTAGAATCACTCCAGCAGCCACAAGACTGATCGGTGGACGCGTAGAAGTCCCCTTTATATTAAGGAAAAAACTATACCTTGTACGTCTGTCTCCACGAACCCAGACCAATAAGGATTTTGGCGGTAAAATCCGGACAGCAAGAGTCCCTCGTCCGCACGTCGTAGACCTGTGGTGATATAGAACTCGATTCAGATTGGTACTCAGTTCGATTGGTTGCTGTCCGACCCGGAGATTAATTTGCACGCTGTAGTGATATATATATATATATATATATATATATATATATATATATATATATATATATATATATATATATATATATATA
>NC_041390.1:2341786-2345675 GCF_002162155.2 Triticum dicoccoides | reverse complement strand
TACGTGATGTTTGAAATCAATCAGTACGACCAAATAATGGAGTCTATAGCGGAGGAGATTCTGCGTGAAATCCTCCTGAGGCTGCCGACGAGGGGCGTCGTCTGCGGCCGCAGCGTCTGCCGGCAATGGTGTGGCCTCCTCAGTGACCCATCTTTCGTCGACCTCCATGCCTGTTGGCGCCGCCCTCTCGCAGCGCCCGCCGCCTCCTTGCAGCGCTGCTTCTTCTTCTACCTCTTGCTGACTCACACAGCTCAACTCTCTTTGTCTCACACAAGAACACACACACACATGATGAAACTCAGAAAACACACACGCACACAGCCAAGGAAGAAATATATAGTATGAGTTTAGGGTTTATTTTAGACTTCACTCGCTGCATGGTAGTGGTAGGCCACGTTGAGACGTGGAACTGCATGGTAGTGGTAGGCCACGTTGAGACGTGGAATTGGTTTTAGATATGGCTGGCCACGTTGAGACGTGGAATTGGTTTTAGATATGGCTGCTGGCCATATCTAAAACCAATTCCACGTCTCAACGTGGCCTACCACTACCATGCAGCGAGTGAAGTCTAAAATAAACCCTAAACTCATACTACCTGTCGAAATTAAACCCTCATCTTTGAATCTCTGAAATTCATACCCTGTGCTCTCTGATCCCGGTCAAGCTCAAACCTATAGCAGTTTAGACCAGTTTGTTGCACGGGGAAAAGCCAATCCCCACCGGGATGACCATTTGTTCTTTGCGGTGGCGGCGCCCTGGGTAGACGGGTGAGAGTTCCATCCCCTGCAAGCTGAAGGCAAAGTGGACTCCACGATTCTTGTGTCTCCTTTTATCTTACCCATCAAGATCTGAGCTTAGAAATTGGAACATTAGAAGACCTACTCGAAGGGGAAAACGGGATGTATGATCACAAGAGAGTATGGAGATCTCATTTTTGCCAAGCAGCATACAGATCCACCGTCTTTGACCATGGATTTGATGGATCAGATATTCAGTATTGGGTAGGGAAGGCTGACAGAGGAAACCAGAGGAAGAAGAAAGCATGCCTGGATTTTTTTTTTTACGTTTTCTTTGTTACTACCAGGGACGAAGTTAGAAAAAAAGTCTACTGGGGTCATGTCTATGACAGTGGGGTCATCTTCCATAAATGAATAGTCATTAGTAGTAAACTAATGAACGATTGCCTAATTTCATTGGGGTCAATTGACCCCAATGCTTACCAAGCAGCTCCGTCCCTGGTTACTATGTGTGTCCCGGCTAAAGCTATATACAGGAGCAAATCCATAAAATATTTCAAAAGATTTTTCCTTTTTTTAAGGTCAGCGAAACTCTAGTATGGACTAAGGATGAAGATGAATACAACTAAAAAAAGGATGAAAATGAATATGACAGTGGGGTATGCATGTCAGTGAGAGAATCATGTGATTCTGGTCGGGAATGACCTTTTCCCGGTGCGCCAAACGGGTACAGGGTTAGAAGTGACCAGGATTAAAGAGTACAGAATACAGATTTCAGGGATTAGGGTTCAATTTGGACGAGGAGTACAAATTCAAGGTTTATTTCAGACTTCACTCATCATGCAGCTAATCACCTAAGCATGCATCGGCTACTTGATCAACACAGCAGCCGAGAACTTGCCAGATCACCTGGCTTACTTGGTCATACTTTAGCCCATCACACTTCAGCCTTGCCTTGCCACTTCACGCAGCACCACGGTTTCACGCCGCCTCGGCATCTCACCATACTCGCCGCATTGCATGGCATCCCGGCATCTCGCCTTCTTCGCACGCTCAACCAAAGTTTCGACAACTAGCTACTCCTAGACCCTCTAAGTTACATGCATAACAAAAAACAAACTAAATGTTGATACAATAATATCAAGATTAATTCTAACAATGCCCACGCCAACCATGACACGCCCGGCGCTGACGGAGCTGCAACAGAGGCGTTGGCCGTCTCGGAGACTCGCAGGCGGGGAATCGGCCTCGAGATGGTCGTTCTCAACCTTGCCTCGGTGAACCCCATGTGCAAGGTATCCGACCTGGCCGCCTGTAACGGCTTCCTCCTCCTCGCACCCCACTCCCGCATGAAGGACGGTTGGCCTGTCTTTGTGTGCAATCCTATCTCCGGTGCCGGTGAGAACCTCAAGGTCCGGGCACCGCCATGTCACTCCCAATACCGGCGCACGTATGCCATGGGGTTCAGCCTGTCCTCCCACCATTACAAACTCTTTTGCTTCTCCTTTTCGCAGCCTAATGAGTGGTCGACGGCGTTCGAGAGTGACATGCACGTGCTCACGTTGGGCGATGGCAATGCGTGGCGCCAGCACCCGCATGCCATCTCGTACCACATGGGGGACGGCCTCCACTCGTCGCCGCCGGTGCTCATGGATGGCAAGTTGTATGTGGTGGCGCCCAAGCGTAATATGATGCTAGCGATCGACGTCGCCACCGAGGAATACTGCACATATCCCGTCCCCCCTGAGCACTACCCTAAGGAAGTGTACCCCTTCGAGATGCGCAGGCGGCTCCGCGTCGCCGTGCGCGTACTCGGCGACCAACGGCTCTATTTCTGGTTCATGCGGTCGGTGTCGATGCAAAGCAATCTGCTCACCGACTTTGATGATCACCTGGCCATGTGGGAACTGCACTACACCTTCTACGTGGATAACGGCGACCTCGATGAGCTAAGGGGTGTCTGGCATGACAACAGTAATGGGATGTTGTGCTACTTATTGGAATTAATCTTCAGTTGTAACAAACTGAGAGATAAGGGGGAGCTAAACCTCCCACGTACATGCCCTGATCGGGGGCATCAAACTAACGACTTGGTCTCAGTCCCGCCTCCTGGCACCTAATACCAAAAGGAAAGGGCCCCTCCCGTTGAAAACTAACGATCTTACATAGGGGTAGGCCACGTCCTCTCTTCAACAACCGATCCAAAAGAGGTGCTCAAGGAGACGAAGACCGACTACCTCCGCCGGCCACCACCAGGGCAGTGCCGGTGGCGTGTCTACTCTGACCAACTGTTGCGTCTGCAACGGATGCCACGATGGTCAAGCCAGCGGCGCTACTCGATTGCTGCTGTACTTCTTCCCCGGCCATCTCATCAGTGCCGGAGGATCAAGGAAGCAGCCACGGGCTACACGCCATCTAGCAGGCACGGGGACTTCGCTCCTGTAAGTACTCACGCTTCCGCTCATGTAGGTGTTCTAATCACGAGATTAATATCAAATAATGTTAATCCAAAAGGTTTTAGGCCTAACACTACTGGCCGGGCGACGATCTCTACAAGTACGACACCAGTAAGAAGGTTCAACAACTGACCGCCGATAGTGTCTTGGAGTGGGACCATCGGATCCATCTGCCGGCAACTATGGCGCCACCGGAATCTTGTTGGGAGGAAATCGACGATTACAAACATCAGTGGAACGTCTGCGGCGGCTACCGTCCCAGCCTAGTCTCGCCTTCAGCACCGCTCCGTCACTGCAGCAACATGATAGTGGTCGAGGACAATTGAACCACGGCTTGCTAGGTGCTCTGCGATGCCAACAACAAACGCAGCAACAACTTCACCACGAGGAATTGCCAGCCGACAAAATATGAGCGGCCAACAAACCAGGACATTTCTGCTTCTAGTTGGTAACACAATTCATAATTTTTGTTATCAGGGAAATAAACTTTTTATTTTGTCGGGACTAAAGATCTATATCTATATCTACTAAAAGCGTAAGATGATATTCTTGATTTGGTCCCGCATAGGTTCTCTGTTTTTCTAGTCCCTTCGCATATAATTTTCGTCCGTCCACGAACATATATATCGAACAAATAATGATTAGTTTATGCTCTTTGGGGGCCTATTTGTTAGAAGGGAGAGAGATGATTGGTGG
>NC_041390.1:2316039-2341405 GCF_002162155.2 Triticum dicoccoides | reverse complement strand
TCAACTTGGAATACAAGACAAGGCAGGACAAATCCTAGTCAACACAGGACCGTTGTGCGAGAGCTATCCGCAGTAGCCAGTCCACAGGCAACGTTTAATAATAGTTTGGAGAAAGACTCCATATATACACGTATTCTCCATCGGCCGACCCATTTAGGACGATCATCGGTGTTCCTTACCGCCCGTGTTACGGATCATTTCATGTTTATCGTGCGACAGATATGCATTTATTCTATACGTTGATGTATGTATCCTCGTCACAGCCGGGTGGCACCTTTTGGATGCTATCGTCACGATGTTGATGGTTGTTTCAATGGACACGCTAGTTTCACTTCCGTTGCAACACATCATGCATCGGATGATATGTATCATGCAAATGAATTAATAGTGCCGCATCTCTTGTTAGTTCTCCTTATCGGCGTCCCGAAGAGGAGATCAGTTCATTTGGCGGGAACCTACTAAAGAAACTATCCGTCGTACATGAGCTCGCTCGCAAAGCCATGTAGAGCGTGGTCAAGGCGTTATGGCCAGACGAGGCGGCTCCAAAAGGAATGGTCAAGCTGGCTAACCATTTTAAAGGAGCTCGGCGCCGCTTTGGGTTGTGGAAGATATCATCAGCCTGTCGAAAGGGAGCCCGGGAGGCTTGGGCAATGGTGAAGACCCACTTTACCAAGCTTAATCCGGAGCGTTTACCTCGGATTGGGCCTATAGGGCCAGATGGGCAGGAAGTGTCACTACATTTTGTGTATGACCAACTAGCGTATGCTGCTCGGATTTCCCAAGAAGATTGTTCCCTGAATACCATAATAGATGGATTGGACCGAGAGCATGGTGTTTGATTCTATGTAGCTTTGTACTTTACATCAAACTTTCTCCGAACTATGCTGTAAACGTTGTCTTGACCGGCCATCGGCTTCGGCCTCCCTCACAATCGGCCGGGGATTGTTTTCCTACTATGTGATCCGAATTCAACGGAAAATCAGTTCGGAGAACCAAGCAATCCGTTCATGTAGTGCAAACAGACAAAATACGCTCGGGGAATTATGTTATATTACTTTTTAATGTAAGAAACGTCTTCCGAAGAAAATAGTTCCTCAATGGGTTCCTTTCTTCGGGTTGTCATGTTAACCATTGGTGTTTAAACCGAATACGCGAAAGGTACGGGCAATGGTTACTTCGGGAAAATAACCCCGGAATTTGGTGATAACTACCAATTATTTTCACTTCCATCATGGCCAACCAATTATGTTCTAAAGAACGCTAGCCTTCGCCTACAACCGTCTGAGGTGCATACTCGGGTAACCCAGTCGTATTCCAGAGGTGCAACCTTTACTCACTAGCCGAACAATCGGGAATGTAGGGGTTAAGCACAGGAGCAAGGCAACCCAGCTTGGCAAAATCCTAAGTCAAATTGATGCATATAGTGGCTTTCAAACGATACTGAAAGGGTGCAAAACATGATAAATCTTAATGAGTGCACAGAAGATATATTTATCGGCTTCGTAAAAGAAGCCCCTGGCCGAATAACTTTAATGTAACCCAGCTTAACCGAACACAACCTGAGAAAACTTGGCCGAATAAGAAAGAAGAAGATAAATGCAAGAAGGAAAGACTAGGGAGGGTGATGACACTGGTCTAGCCGTAGAAGCGCCGAAGCTGAGTTGCGTTCCATGGGTTTGGTTCGAGGTGATTGTCTGTTGGGTTGCGGAGATGGTACGCTCCTCCTATAAGCACCTGATCGATTATGAAGGGACCCTCCCACTTGGGTGAGAGCTTATTCTTCTGCTTCCCTAGAAGGCATACGACGAGTTCGCCCATATTATATGCTTTCGCTCGAACCTCCCTACTCTGGTACCGCAGGGCCTGCTGTTGGTAAAAGGTAGAGCGAGCCCGAAGTATGTCACGCTCCTGTTCCAAGGCGTCTAGGTCATCTAGGTGCATCATGGATAAGGTCGCTGGAGAGGACCGCCTCCACCCCATACACCATAAAGAACAATGTATATCCCGTGGATCGATTAGGGGTGGTGTGTAGGCCCCATAATATGGAGTCGAGCTCCTCCACCCAGTGGCAATCAGCCTCTTTCAAGGAACGAACCAGTCGGGTCTTAATGCCACTTACACTAGTAGAAAACAGGGCTTTGGTCCAGGCCTGGTCAGCCCATTAGTCCCGGTTCAGTCCAGAACCGGGACCAATGGGGGCATTGGTCCCGGTTCGTGAGCCCAGGGGGCCGGCCGGGCCACGTGGGCCATTGGTCCCGGTTCATCTGGACCTTTTGGTCCCGGTTGGTGGGATGAACCGGGACCAATAGGCCTCGTTCCTGGCCCACAACCATTGGTCCCGGTTCGTGCCTCAAACCGGGACTAAAGATTAGACATTTAGTCCCGGTTTGAGGCACGAACCGGGACTAATGGGGTTGAGACCTTTAGTCCCGGTTCGTGCCACGAACCGGTACTAAAGGTCCCATTTTCAAACTCTACCCCCCCCTATCGCCTTTTCAGTTTTTAAAAAAATAAAAGAAAATGATGGAAATGTCAAAAAAATAAAAGAAAATAAGTTTCCCATGTGATATGTGGTCTAGTTGTTGGGAAAATTTGCAAATGTGAATTTTGACTTTATTTGCAAAATCTCTCTGAAATTTGTAAAAATGGGCATAACTTTTGCATACTAACTCGGATGAAAAAGTTTTTTATATGAAAAATCATCTACTCGAAAAGTTACATCCGAATTTAACCGGGGGAACCCCGTTAAACATTTTCAAAATCCTCAAAAACCTAATAGAAAAAAGTTACGGGGCTTTTAAGATCTAGAGTGAAAAAAATCGAAAAAAAATTCAAACAGTGGGCAAACCGTGGTCAAACAATGGTCAAACTAATTATTCTAGAATATTAGTGTTACTAAATAATTATTTCAGTTATTTCAATTTTGGTCAAATCTGGTCAAACTGTGGTCAAACAATGGTCAAACTAATTATTCAAGAAATATTAGTGTTACTAAATAATTATTGTTTTTTAAAACAATAGTTTCAAAATAAAACTATGAAATGTGTCACTTCATGCTCAAGCAAAATTCCTGAAGGTTAATAGGATTGACATCTTAGTATTGTCAGGAAAACAACAAGTGCAGACTTGGAGCGAGGGAGAATAGAACCCAGAAGTTAAGCGTGCTCAGGTTGGGGGAGTGGGAGGATGGGTGACCGTTCGGGAAGTTAGATGATTTGGAATGATGAGGGGTGATTAGAGGATAAATTGAGAAGTGATGAGGGGTGGTGATTACAGACTAGAGGTTAAAAAAATTCAGAACTTTGAAATTCAAAAAAAAAATCAAAAGAAATTTTCAAAAAAATCATAAAATTTCCTTTAGTCCCGGTTGGTGTTACCAACCGGGACTAAAGGTGGAGCTCCACGTGGTCGCGCCTTTTAGTCCCGGTTCTGGATTGAACCGGGACTAAAGGGAGAGGCATTAGTACCGACCCTTTAGTCCCAGTTCCAGAACTGGGACTAAAGGCCCTTATGAACCGGGACTGAAGGCCCTTTTTCTACTAGTGTTAGGATTAATCCATTAGCTCATTTGACTTGTCCATTTGGACTGTGGGTGATATACGGAGGCATAGTCGAGCTTAATGCCCAAGTTAGCGCACCAGTCCTTTACTTCCTGGGTCATGAAGTTGGATCTGTTATCTGTTATTATACTATGGGGAACACCATAACGGTGGACCATGTCGGATATAAATATATTGTTGTCTTCCTAGTTATGCAGTGGCCGGGTGTGTGCTCATAGTGCTTGTATCTTATTTATGCTTCATTTTGAGTCAATAAAATCCACCCTTTATCGAAAAATATTGTACAGTTGCAGATGCTCACATACATGGACATACAATACCCCGTATGGACGCACGAACACACCCCTACCCTATGAGTACCCCTGAGATAGTGAGCTTGCGAAACCTGTTTAGATTGACAAAGTCATCCCAGGCGCCTCGTAGTCAACAGGAATGTCTCATTCCACGGAAGGAACATTGCCGGCCGGAAAGCCTCGTAGGAATGTAACAAACAATCTCACTTCGCAACACGTCAAGGGTAGACTAGGAAGGATGTGGAGAGAGCTTTCAGTGTGCTTTAGAATAGTTTTGTAGTCGCTCGTGGCCCTATCGTGTATTGAAACTCCAAAGTTCCATTGCAAATCATGACTTACTGCATCATCTTGCATAACATGACCATTGAAGAGGTGAAAAACATGTCTGAGAAATTTCGGTACATCACCAATGGTAATCAATTTGAGCCAGAGCATGATGCAAATAGGATCCAGAGATTCTTCAAAGCGCACGCAGGATCGAGAACCGAGAAGTTCATACCCAGCTCCAAGATGATCTTGCTGAGCATCAGTGGCATCGCCATAGCACTTCGTAGTGTGTTTTTATCATGCTATTGAACCATATGTGTGTTTGAATATGAATGATTTGGTTTGTAAACAATTAATTTGTAATATTCATGAATTGTGTGAACCTTAATTATTATGTTTGGTGTTTGTATGTGTACAATATAACTGGAATTGGAATAAGTTAGCAAAAACAAAGTTTTACCCCGCAAAATTTAGGGGATCGGTTCGAAATAATCAAAACATAAAGGAGTAAAAATACTCTACTAAGGTTTACTCGGCCGTTTACACCTCTAAAATTAAGGGGATCGGATAGAGATGCCCTTATTTGAATGCTGATGTACAACTTTCATTCTTTGACATCCCTAAATGTGTGCTAAAACATTATCAGTTATTTTTTTATATTCACATCTTTTGAACCATTAATCTGATTGGTGTTGAACCAAGACCTTAAAAATAAGACCAAACCTGAATATATGTTGACAAATCAGATTTTAGCCTTTTTGGTTTAAGGTACTTTTGTTGTTTTATTTCACTTATGTTAACAATTTTCTCAAATATTCTAGTTACTTCAATTGTAGCATTGCCACCTATGACAATTGTTTCATATTCATTTCACTTTTACTGTTTTGTACATTTTAGTGTTTCAAAAAGTTTACAAATAATATTCATAAAACAACAGAGAAAACAATTATTCCAGTCATTTGTGAATGAATTTTAGAAACATTTCACACCAATATCAATATTTCAACAATGTTTCTTTTTATAAAACTTGTAGAAAAGTTTATAAAGTCCGAAGTCAAATGTGTGTTAATTAATAAGAGTGAAATATTAGAAATAATAATTTAAATTTATGTGTGATACTTCTGAATTGTAACTGAAAAGTGAAAACAAATGTTATCCCATTTGTGTGAAATGTTACACTTTGTTCTGGCAGAAAATGTTGTTTGTGAAACTATACTTGTGAATTGGGACTGACGTGCTATTAGTATTTATAAAAGTTGTGAAAGAATCTAGCCAGGTTACATTAATTGTATGTGGTGGTAAATATATTGTCTATCCCGCGAATGAAATTGTGATAAAAACGTCACCATGTTACATAAATTGTGTGTGGTGGTAAATACATTGTTTATCCTGCGAATGAAATTCGAAACTATACTTCTGAAATGTTACTGGAATGCTAGAAATGTTCGTGAGGATAATCTGAACTAAGACCATGACAAGTATTTTGGAACGGAGTGAGCATCACATATTTCAGTTATTTTATGAAACACTAAACACACGTTTTAGTTTATTGAAATATGATTGAAACACTGAAATTTAAAATGTATCCAAGATTGGTCCTTTGCTAATGGTCTTTTCGCTAAGAATTCAGACATATATTATTTTTTTCAAAAAAGAGCGAAGACGAATATTACAAATAACTAGCAGGAGAACGTGCACAAACAATTAGGAATGGCATCGGAGTGAAGACCGATCGCTCAGCTCACAACCGTTTGCTCCGATGTGCTTCGTACGTACGTGTCCGAACATTCATCCAAGTGTAGATATTTATAATTGGTAGCTAAAAGCTAGGTTTTTAACCGGTGGGCACGCAAAGCCCATTTGCTTCTAGCTAGCTGCGCATCCATCACACAAAGCTGCACGTACCCACGCGGGGGCCGGCGCACGCGGCAGCTGGCCGGCTATAAATCCATCGCCGCCGGCGCGCTGCACATCCCTAACCTCCACCATCCACCGTCAGAGCGCGCATCGGTACGCCATGGCGAGTCCCTTCGACGGCGCCGCGAGGAGCGTGGCGGCGGTGGCCGCGCTGCTGCTGCTGCTGGCCGCGTCCGCGGCGGACGCGGCGACCAGCAGCACGGTGGTCGCCGGCATGGTGTTCTGCGACCAGTGCAAGGACGGCGCCCGCGGCCTCTTCGACTACCCGCTCTACGGTACGTAACCCACCTCGCTCCTACTCACGCGCGCACGCGTCCATGGCCGCCCACCTACTAACCAACCCAACATGCAACGCGCATGCGTGTACGTGCGTGCATGGCGATCGGATGGGTGGATGCAGGGGCGCGGGTGGCCATCCAGTGCGGCGGCGGCGACACCCCGATCACGGTGCGGGAGTGCAACACCAACTGGTTCGGCGGCTTCTCCGTGCGCATGGAGGGGTCGCCGGACATGAACCGCTGCACGGCGCGCGTCGTCCATGCCACCGGCCACTGCTCCGCCGCCGCCACCGCCGAGCCGCGCGAGCTCACGCTCGCCTTCCGCATGCTCGGCCTCGCCCTCTACACCGTGCTGCCGCTGCTCTCGCAGCCGGAGCAGCCCATGGACTTCTGCCCCCGTGCCGGCCTCGTTCCTCCGCACGACCGGCCGGCGGCCGCGGCTGCTACGCCATCGCCGCCCCTGACGGTGGCGCCGGGCCCGGTGTATTCCCCGGTGCCGATCTTCTGGCGCCGCAGGCCGCGGCTCCTGCCTCCCGTCTGGCGCCGCCCGCCGACG
The DNA here is from genome assembly GCF_002162155.2 of Triticum dicoccoides. NCBI lineage: Eukaryota > Viridiplantae > Streptophyta > Magnoliopsida > Poales > Poaceae > Triticum > Triticum dicoccoides. The sequence goes on along the minus strand of NC_041390.1, from coordinate 2,334,534 downwards.
GTGCCGCAGCAGCCAGAGCCGGAGGCTATCCCCTCGCCGCCCGCGCCTTCCTCAAGCGAAACGCCGGCCGATGGCTCGGGCTCCGGCTCAAGCTCCGGCTCCGCGTGCGCGTACGACCAGTGGACGTTGCCGGAGCACCGGTGCCACTGGAAGGTGGTGACGCCCAACACGACGGTGGCCATGGCGTTCGGCCCGCTGGCGGCGCAGCGGTACGGGCCGGACATGACGCTGCGGGAGGCGCTCGACGGCCGCGGCGACCCGTACCGGACGCTGCTCCGGGAGGCCACGGCGGCGCTGCTCAACGCCTACTACAACGCCCCGGGGTCGCCCTTCCTCTACCCCACCACCGCCAGCGTCCTCGACCACCTCAACGGCGCGCTCCTCAGCTCCGCCCAGCGCGTGCTCATCGAGGGCGCCCGCTTCCGCCGCGCCAACACCGGCGGCGGGGGACCTGCCGGACGGACTAAGCTGCCATGCGACTTCACCCCGTGCGCCGCCACCAACACCACCACCACAGGCTGATCGCCGATCCACTCCTTTCCACCCACACTGCTTGTTCGTGACGCCATGAACGTGACGTAATGAATCATTCGATTACGATCTTAGTTACTAATTGAAGCTGCATATTATTCAAATGTTGGAGAGGTCACTTAATGTAATTCGTGAGATGTGTGAAATTGAATTGCTCCATCGAATGTTATGGTTCGCATGATCAACCATTAGATCAATCAGCACTTAGATTCGAGCACCACACTCACGGTGAGACCTCCTACATGACACCTGCAGGTGTCAATTTGACAACGCTTGGTACAGGGAGACATCATGGTTGGTATTGTAGTGACTGATAGGGATTATAGTTCCCAGTTCACTGTTGCAAACCGGTTTTTTTAGTCAGTTTATATCGATCATTTCTGAAAATATGCATTCTCAAAAAACTCAAACTGTCTTTTTTAAAAGGTGAACAAAATTGAAGCAAATTTTTGAAATGGTTTTCTTTAAATAGTGAACAAATACTTTAAACCATGTCCTTTTTTGAATTTCCAAACATTGTTTGAAATAGTGACCAGTTTTTTGAAAAATGTGAACAATTTTCAAAATGGGAAGAACTTCCAACAATATTTCAGTCACTGTAGCGACCAGTAAGCACAGTAGTTCCCAGTTCAATGTTCAAAACCAATGTTTTTGGTTGGTTTTATTTGATCTTCTTTTAAATATGTATTTTCAAAAAAGTCAAATAGTTTTCAAATGGGAACATTATTCAAAATTAAAGCAAAATTTCAACATGATTTTCTTTAAATGGTGAAAAATATGAAAAAAAGACTTTATTTTAATTTACGATTTTCCCAAAAAGTGATTTTTTTAAAATGGGAACATGTTTGAAAATTAGAGAAACTTCCAACAAAATTTGAAACCACGCACATTTTTGAATCTGTGAACAATTATTGAAAACAAGACATTCATTGAAAAAACATATATTTTCCTAAACACAAACAATTTTTCAACTTTTATGAAATTAATCTAAAATACGAACATTTATGGAGATTTACATTTTTTGAAATTTCATCAAATCATGTTTTTTTTAAAATATGGGAAAATACAAAGAATAAAAATAATAGGAAAATATGACAAAATTTGGAAGTTCAACTTAATTTGATAATTGAAATAAATTTTTTAATTGTGAATTTTTTATAAAATTATGAAAATCTGAAAATAGAAACGAAATTCAATAGAAAATAGAAAAATGAGAAGGAAGAAAGCAAAGAAAAAAGAGAAAGAAAACGAACATGAAAAACAAAAACCATGATTAAAATGGAAATGTGAGCAAAATATAATAAACCAAAAATTGAATTGGTCCGTCGAATTTTATGGTGATTGATCCACTGAAGCCTTTTTGTTTGCATGATCAACTACATAAAAAAACTTTTGGAGTGGGGTAAAAGAACTTGGAATATGGTTTTCTATTGAGATTATTCTCTTAATTGGGCTTTGCTAAATTTCAGTCGACTAAGATTTAGCAAAAGTTTTAGTGGAGTTGTCCACCATTAGATCAATCAGCACTTAGATTCGAGCACCACGCTCACGGTGAGACCTCCTATATGACACCTGCAGGTGTCAATTTGACAACACTTGGTACAAGGAGCAAGCATGGTTCGTACTGTATTGACTGATAGGGATTATAGTTCCCAGTTCACTGTTGGAAATCGGGTTTTTAGGTGGTTTATATAGAACATTTCCAAAAATATGCATTCTCAAAAAACTCAAACTGCCTTTTTTTATAGGTGAACAAAATTCAAAATTCAAGCCAATTTTTGGAATGATTTTCTTTAAATAGTGAAAAAATATTTTAAAACATGTCCTTTTTTCAATTTCCGGACATTATTTGAAATAGTGACCAGTTTTTTGAAAAACGTGACCATTTTTCAAAATGGGAAGAACTTTCAACAATATTTCAGTCACTCTAGTGACCGGTAAGCACAGTAGTTCCCAGTTCAATGTTCAAAACCAATTTTCTTGGTAGCTTTTATTTGATCTTTTTTTCCAGATATGTATTTTCGGAAAAGTCAAATAGTTTTTAAATGGGAACATTATTCAAAATTAAAGCAAAATTTCAACATGATTTTCTTTAAATAGTGAACAAATATGAAAAAAGACTTTATTTTAATTTACGATTTTCCCAAAAAGTGATTTTTTTAATGGGAACATGTCTGAAAATTAGAGAAACTTCAAGAAAAATTTGAAACCACACACATTTTTGAATCTGTGAACAATTACTGAAAACAAGAACATTCGTTGAAACAACGTATATTTTCCTAAACACAAACAATTTTTCAAATTTTATGAAATTACTTTAAAATACGAACATTTATGGAGATTTATATTTTTTGAAGTTTCATCAAATCATGTTTTTTTAAAAAATTGAGAAAATACAAATAATTAAAATAATAGGAAAATATGACAAAATTTGGAAATTCAACTTAATTTGATAATTGAAATAAATTTTGTAATTGTGAATTTTTTATAAAATTATGACATTCTGAAAATAGAAATGAATTCAATAGAAAATGGAAAAATGAGAAGGAAGAAAGCAAAGAAAAAATGAGAAAGAAAACGAACATGAAAAACAAAAACCATGATTAAAATGGAAATATGTGTAAAATATAACAAACCAGAAATTGAATTGGTCCGTCGAATTTTATGGTGATTGATCCACTGAAGCTTTTTTCTTTGCATGATCAACTGCATAAAAAAATCTTTTGGAGAGGGGTAAAAGAACTTGGAATATGGTTCTCTATTGAGATTATTCTCTTATGCATAGAGTATACTAAAACTCTAACCCCAATTTAATTGGGTTTTGGTAAATTGCAGTCCACTGAGATTTAGCAAAGTTTTAATGGATTTGTCCATCGTTAGATCGATCATCACTTTGATTCAAGCACCACGCTCATGGCGAGACCTCCTGTATGACTCTGCAGGCGTCAATTTGTTGAAACTTGGCACAGGGACTTAGTGAAATAAGCGAAGCCAGCATGTCTTTTTTTGACCTGATTTTCTTGGCACAGGGACTTGACCTGATTTTCTTTAAATAGTGAACAAATATTTAAAAAAACATGTCTTTTTTTGATTTTTCAAACATTTTTTTCGAAAACCTGAATATTTTTTAAGATGGGAAGAACTTCCAATGATATAACACTCACTGTAGCGATCGGTAAGCACGGTCATTCCCAATTCAATGTTTGAAACCAGTTTTTTGGTTGGTTTAATTCAATCATTTTTGAAAATATGTATTTTGAAAAAACTCAAAATGTATTAAAAATTGAACAATATTCAAAATTCGAGGAAATTTTCAACATGGATTTCTTTAAATAATGAACTAATATTTTAAAATGCCTTTCTTTGAATTTATGTTTTTTTCAAAAAAGTTATTTAAAAAAGTGGTAGTATTTTTGAAAATGGGAGAAACTTCCAAGCAAATTTTAAAACAGACACATTTTCGAATTTTTGAACAATTAAACAAGAACATTTGTTTAAACAACGCGTATTTTTGAAACAGAAACGTTTTTTGAAACTTTATGTAATTACTTTAAATTTTGACATTAGTACAGATTTACATTTTTTGAGGTTTGATCAAGTGATTATTTTTTTGAAAGTTCTTAAAAGAATACAAAGAATAAAAAAATTAGGAAAAATATGAGAAAATTTGGAAGTTAAAACTTTTTGTAATTGAAATAAATTTTGTAACTATGATTTGTTTTATAAAAATTGGAAATTATGAAAATAGAAACAAAATTAAACAGGAAAAGAAAAATGAAGAGAACAAAAGCTAAGGAAAAAAAGAGAAGTAAAAAGAAAATGAAAAACAAAATATATGGAAATATGTATAAAAGATAGCAGACCAGATATTGCAATTGGCACTTAGATCGATCAGCACTTAGATTCGTGCACCACACTCATGGCGAGAAATCCTGTATGACACCTGCAGGCATCAATTTGACAACACTTGGCACAGAAATCGGTCCTACTGAGCCAGCCAATTTTGGACATAGCGAAATAAGCGAAGCCAGCATGGTTGGCACTGTAGTTCCTAGTTCACTATTGAAAACCGATTTCTTGGTTGGTTTATTTCGATCATTTCTAAAAGTATGCATTTTCAAAACACTCAAGTTGTCTTTTTTAAAGGTGAACAAAATCCGAAACTCGAGAAAATTTTCAACATGATTTTTTCACAATATTGAACAAATATTTAAAAAATATGTATTTTTTATTTTCATTATTTTTTGAAAAATGAACAATCTATAAAAAATCGTGAACATTTTTTCAAATGGGAAGAACTTCAAACAATGTTTAAATCACTGTAGCGACCGGTAAGCACGTTAGTTCCCAGTTCACTATTGCAAACCAGTTTTTTTGGTTGGTCTAATTTGATCGTTTTAAAAATATTTATGTTTAAAAAAACTCAAACTATTTTAATAATATTCAAAATTTGAGGAAATTTTCGAAATGATTTTATTAAGTAGGGAACAAATATAAAAATGCCTTTATTCAAATTTCTATTTTTTCAAAAATATGGAGAATTTTTGAAAATTGTGAATATTTTGAAAATGGGAGGAAATTCCATGAAAATTTGAAACCACGCACATTTTAGAATTTCAAAACAATTAATGAAAACAAGAACAATTGTTAAACAACGTGTATTTTTGAAAACACATACATTTTTTCAAAATTTATGACATTACTTTAAATTTTGAATATTTGTTGAATGCAAAGACCGTCTGGCGAAATCGCCGCAAGCGCAAAGCGTTTATTTTTTTTTTCAACTTTCATCAAATCATGATTTGTTTTTGAAAATTTGAAGAAAATACAAAGAACAAAAAGAACATGGAAAATATGAAAAAAAATGGAAGTTTATTTTTTGATAATTGAGAGAATTTTTGTGATTATGACTTTTTTATGAATTCAGAAATTATGAAAATAGAAACAAAATTAAACAGAGAAATGAAAAGGAAGAGTGCAAAGAAAAAAAAGAGAAATAAAAAGAACATGAAAAACAAAAAACATGAAAAAAAATAGAAAAATGTGTAAAAGATAACAAACAAAAAAGCAGGTTTTGGAAAGCCGCGGCAGTTTGATGCTCATAGGCGGCAAATTGAATCTACCGCTCACCCTTGGTGAGCCATCTGTGTTATTCGCTATGGTTGCTAAGTAATGGCTTGGTGGGCTTTCTCTATCTTTTATTTTTGTTGTAGTCTGCCTGTTTGGCGAGGGAGGGAGCGGCCTTTTCATCGGCTTTTTCTATCCTCTTATTGTGGATGTTTTTAAGTTTATTTTTCAATGCCAACATGTTTTGATTGAACAAACATATATTTTTATTTTTTTCTATCCTACCCCTATGAGCACTTTCAAGAGACTGAGCAGGCGCATCATCTTGAGATTGACAATGTCACTGCTGGGAAAGTCTACTCCCACTGATAGCACATCGCCGGAAAAGGCTGAAATAAATCTAGGAAAATGTTAGAACCTCTGTCAAGTCTAGGATTTGAACCCTGGGGGGCTGGGATACCGTTGTCCTCCTAACCATCCAATTATAGGTTGGTTCGTTGCACTCCCTTCTTTTGAATGAGTCGTAACACGCACATAATTACATAGTGTTTTTTAATCCACACCATCGTGTTGCAAAATCAGTCGCACGGTGCTCTAACGGAGGCCAATGCTGCTATGAAGAAACATTATCCAGTAAATATTTGCTGCTCCTCATACTACCTACGAATTGGTTACTAGTCTGCCTCCTATATTGGGTCATATTTTAATCATGATTTTAACTAAAAATATATACGTTATACATGCAAACACGATATTATTGAAACAACATACAAATACAAATACACAAAGATAGTTTTTTATGACATGCACTAACATTTTATTAGTAAAATATGTGGTTAAACTTTGACTCAAAATATGATAGGACTAATAAACCCACACTGTAGTAGGACTAGCTTAGTGTTGCAACCGGTTTTATTCTTATAGTTTGCATGTATTTTGCGATGATTTATTTGAAAGGATTTTTTTGCGACTAATGTGGATTGCAAATATATACGCTAAAAAAATTACTCTATATTTTAGGTCTTTGACATATATATAGCATAAAAGAATGAGTGACAATGTTACATATGCATATAATTTGTTGATAGTTTCTCTTGGAGGTGGATGTGTAGCATTTAGTAGGAGGAGAACTAGTACTCATAAACACTTTTTGCTGGGGCTCCATGCACTCAGCTACCGCACGTGAGTAGCCAGCCAGCCACCAAAGAGCGAGAGATATCTGTCCACGGATTTGTTGGGCGGGTTCTACCCACGTGATTTGGAATCCTTACGAATCGTAATTCAGGGATCATAGCACCAGAAGCATAGCGTCCAATGGCCATCGACCCAGCTGATCCGTGCATAGGATCAGCCGGATGATGCATAGTATTTAGCATCTTCTTTTTGCCTTTTAAAAGGTTAAAATTTATGGTGGCAATATAAGTAACTTTTCCATGTTAAAAAGGTCAAATTGCCATGACAAAATAAAAAGAAAAAACTCAAAGAAATAGATGAAGTTAAAGGAATTTGCCAGGGCGTTATATGTAAATTTGCTATGTCAATATAGGAAAAAATTGCCATGGAAATAAAAAGAAATATTGTCCATCTTTTTTTTGCCATTTTATAAAATACTTTGCCAAGTCAACTTACGCTTAATAGAATAATTTGTCAATGACAACTTTGACAACATTGTCAATAGAATTTGGCTCTTTGTCATCATAACTTGCCATGGCAAAACTTGCCAAAAAAATAATTTGCCAATAGTCATCTGATGGCACTTTTTAGAACATTTAGAAAGAAAACAAATGATAAAAATTTTCCATGCTATGTGTAAAGCATGGCAGAAGACGCTCTCTAGGTCATGGCAATTGTGTATAAAACAAAATTCCAATGTATGTGGAGTATGATTTTGTCGTGGGTTTCTAATTGTTTTTGCCATGGTCGATGTGATATATTTTCCATGGTACATTGACATGGCAAAAACGATCTCTGAAAATGAATAGAAATTTGCCATCGTTTAAGAAAAACATGGAAAATCCATATAAAAAATTCTATGGTAGCTATTTACTAAACGAAAAGATGGTAGCTATTTACTAAACGAAAAGATGGTAGCTATAAAAGGATTGCAAATTTTTCATGTCAGTCTATGATAATTTTCCATGGAAAACGATCTTTAAACTCATAGTGATTTCCCATGGTATAAGAAACTAAATGATGTCCAATTCATGAAATGTAGGATAAAAAGAGTATACAACATTTGTCACACCAAATTTTTTACATAAGTCTAATACATGGGAAAAATAGACAAGATAGTGGATTGACAAAAAGACCAAGGTGATCTACGAAAGAATGAATAGAACTTTGTCATGGCAAAAAAATAGTAGAACGAAAGCTATCATGGCAACTTTTCATACACAAATTCCCATGGTATATAAAAATCATAGGAATTTTCTCATGGCAACTCCTCCAGAATTGTGCCATGTAAACTACTCTAGAATTTTTCCATGGCAACTAGTCATAGCAATTCTATCAATGAAAACTACTCATAAAAATTCTACCATGGCAACCACTCCAGAATTTTGCCATGGCAACTGGCAACTACTCCAGAATTTTGCGATGCCACACTACTGTCGGAACAGGATGTGTCAACATGATCTAATCCACATTAAGCATAAAATTATAAAAGTTCTCTTCAACATAGCAAAGTAGTAGTTGTCATGGCAAAAAACTACTCCAGATCTAATCCACGGTACTATAAAAATTGAATGTGCCAACATGATCTAATCCACATTAAACATAAAATTACAGAACTTCTTTTCAACATAGCAAAATAGTAGTTGTCATAGCAAAAAAACATATCTATGTTTGCATGTCAAAATATTGAACTAAACTAATGGGGACAATATGCATATAGGGTCAAAACCAAATTCATGTGCACACAAATTGCCATGTTTTTCAAAATAAAAAAGGTCACCTATGCACATACAAAGTTGCCATGCCCATTATATAGATCATGAAAATGCAGCTAGTCTAAAAATTCATGTTTATTAAGCAAAAAGGAATGAAAAAAATTTGGCACATACATGAGGATCAACTCATTGATGGAATGATGACATAAAGTTGCTCAAATGAAAAATTGGCATCTCTAAGATGCTACAAAAACTAACAAGTTTCGAGGACCAAAAAACACAGTAAAAAGAGTTGACATCTAAAGTAGTTGCCATGGCAACACATCATGTCTAACATATGCTTTTAGTTGCCATGCATTTAACAATACAAATTAACTATAATTATAGTGAATTTGGCACATACACGAGGATCCCCTCATTGTGAAATGATGACACGGAGTTGTTCAAATGACATGCGCGACCCACAATGTAACTTACCTTTTAATTAAGCATGAGTCAATGACAGGTGGACCTAGTCACCACTTTGACCGGTCAACACATTGACCAGTCAACTGTTGTGTCAGCAGTTGACCAGCCTGACCTGTGAGCCTCATGCACACTCTAGCTGGTTACACTTTTGGGTACCCATAGCCATTTTTCTATTTAATTTGAGTTATAAAATAAGTTCAAAAAATTCAGAAAATTAAACTTTGGAAATTCATAAAATAAACCATAAGTCAGATGAAAATACTTTATATATGAAAACTAATCAGAAAACTATAAAGAATCTAAATATGCCATCCAAATACCTATCAGACCCCTCTAACATAATGAACCTTGAACATTTGCATGTGGATCAATTTATCGTAAAATGCCGGGAGCTAGGAAAATATTACCAATTATTTATCCACTTCTTTTAAATTGTGCAGTAATGCATTAGAGCACCCCTAGCATAACATTTTTTCATGTCATGCTTTGTGATGCATTTTTATGTTTTATATTTATTGTTTCTTCCCCCTCCTTCTCCGGTAGACTCCGAGATTGTTGTTGGCCCCGAGTACGACTACATCGACGATGACCTTCCCTTCTCGATAGAGCTTCCAGGCAAGCAAAACCCCCTTGATCATTCTAATATCACCTATTACTTCTCTCTATTGCTTGCATTAGAGTTATGATATTGTTACTGCTTTATCGGTACATCCTATACCGTTGCATAGCTTGTCTATGCTACTACTGTTGATACCATACATGTTATCATATATTCTTAGTATAGATATGCTAGAGTCCCATCAGTGCCCTACATCCTTATCCGTCTGCTATGCTATACTATCGGACCGCGATCCCTTTGGGTGATGATCATGAATATGCCCTATACTGCATACCATATATGTTACTTCGATGGACCCCGGACTCCGGTGGCCTATGACATGGAGCGAGATGGACTGCAATGAGATGCCAACGAAGAGGAAGACTATTGCTACTTTATATTACATAAACTATACATGAAACATGTTCATATTGAAGTCGGATCGGCTTAGAGAGCACCCGCAAGTGATTCACTGTGGCGGCTGGTTGTTAGCAGTATCACCCAGGATGTGGTGGTAGCTCGGGACCTTCCCGACAACCGACACGAGATATTCGTTGTGGCGGAACGACAAGGCAGGTAGAGACCACCTAGGAGAAAGGTGGGCCTGGTCCCTGGTCAGTGTCCGCGGTTACATAACAATAACACGCTTAACGAGTTTGTTTTATTTGATCTAGGGCTGCCATTTGGCATATATGCACTAACCACGGCACGGGATAATGGTTCATGGGGCCTCAGCATCGTACATTCCCTCCGAAAGTAATCCAGATGTCATAGTTCAGAGACGCGGGCTAAATGTTGGGGTGGGATGTTTATGCCTGCTTGTATATACAAAGGTGCGCCTTGGCCCCGGCTAGTCTCGCAACGTGCAGTAGTGCTTTGGGTGATGAGCCCATGATGCTTTCGCACTTAGGATTTAGACCGGCGTCTTGACCTTTCTGGAGAGCCTAGGTTGGTCTATGGCTTGTCAATGATTTGAGGCCAGGCATTACTGAGAAAAGTGTGTCCGACCAGAGGTAATTGAGTGTACCGGGTAATGTGGTGCACTCCTATAGGGAAGTAATATTTTTTAATAGTTATGTCCACGGCAACAGGACGACTTGGAGTAGTATCCCGACCTCTTACAACTAAAATCGGATACCTGTTAAAACACACCCAGATAAGAGACAGATACCCCTGGAGACCGCTTTCCCTAGAGAGAGGAGAAGAGGACCTCTGGGCAGGTTATTGCCATACGTATGTGTACAATGATACCATTTATGCTACTCTCTTCTACTGCTGCAAGATGATGGCCGCAGATGATGGTAGTCTTCCATAGGATGAGTTTCTCTCACTTATTCTGACATTTCTGCAGTTTAGTCCACAAATACTATCACATTCCTTTGATACTGATGCATATGTAGTACAAATCTTATGTAAGTCTTGCGAGTACTTTGGATGAGTACTCACCGTTGCTTTGCTCTCCTTTTCATTCGACCCGGTTGCTACAACAGCTGGTAGCAACGGAGATGTAGGTTATCCCGACGTTGCCTACTATGTGGAGATCGATGACCAGGAGTAGTTCAGAGGTCCCAGGCAAGAGGCCTTGCCTTTCGATCTAGTGTCATTGTTTTGCTCAGCCTTCTTAAGGCAAAACTTGTCTAACTATGTCTGTACTTAGATAATATTTAATTTGATTACTGATGTATTATGGGTCCTCGTGTCCCTGGCTTGTAATATAAAGATTTGTGTTTAAATTTCTGTCATAGAGTTGTGTTGTGATGTTGATGTGATTCATCGTTCGTGATCGTGCATGCTGGGTGTATGATTAGTGCACGATTATAAACGGGGGCGCCACATTTCAGTTACCATGCATCTAGAGACGCCAAATGTGTAGAAAATAGCCAATTTCCACAACATTTCAACTACAAAAATTCTGTAAATATACATACATATGAAAAGATAATGCCTAAAATTAGCCATTTTCGCTACAAAATTTGGCAACAACAATTTCCACACCAAGGCAGGAACTAAAAATGTGTAGGAAATGGTAAACAATGGGCCGGAAACAAAAATGCACGGGGAAGGAGGGGGCAGGACCTGGGGTTGGAAGGTGACAAGCGGGCAAGCAGGTTGCAGCCGGGTATCCATGGCGGCGCCGTCTATGCCGACAACGCTACATCGGCGACATTCAAGAGAAGAGTATGGCGGGGGGGAGGTTTCATGGGCCATGGGGTAGCTACACGTGGGAATGAAATGGTGCTGACGTGCGCAGGGGGTCACCGGAGGAAGCCAGATCCCTCACTGCCGGCCTCATCCACTTGATGTGTACCGCCGTCGCGGCCCTTGCCGGCCACCACTCGGCATCGGCTGGGATCCACTTGATGTAGTGCTCCATTTTGGCATCGCCCCTGGTACTTGAGCGCGGCCACCACCGCGGATAAGGAGGGAGGCTTCCGGGAGAGCGGATGTTGCCGGCGGGAAGATACAGCGGACTCACCTGCTGGAAAATCCCGACGGATGCTGGAGGAGACGACGTGCGGCCGAAGAGGTGGGCATCGGGCCCAGCCATGCCACACACCAACCCCCACACCAGCGACCTGCTAGGTATCGTGGGCGGCCGCTTGCCTCATCGTCTAGTGATGGGTGAGTGGAGTTCGTGGGATGGAAATGGGGAACGGGAGGAGTGAGGTGGTGTCATGAGGTGAGTGGGAGGCATTCGTGACGGTTTTCATTCAGCCCGACCGGATTTTAGCGCTGACGTGGCTGATTTCGGTGTGGAAGATTTGTGTGACAATCCAACGGCCGGGGGGAGGGGGGGGGGGCGCTCGGGCTGAAATTCGACATTCCTAACGTGCGGCACTTATAATTTGGGAAAAAGAATCGGGGAAACTATTTATATAAATGGAGTAAACAATGTAACAAGTTCAGGTCAAAGAATGTGAGAAAATTTAAATAAGGTAAAGATTACTCAAATTCACTACGCTGTAGTTTTCCAAAAAGTGCCGTCAAGTTTAAAAGATGAATTTATTCCTTTTCCCCCCTGGGTGCTTGCTAGCTAACGAAGGAAAATAGACAAGATGATGACGAGACGGGTGCACCAAATCGGATTGCCTAACTGTTCAGTGCCCGAATCGGATTGGTTCACTGTCCGACTCGGTTTTGACCCCGTTTCAAGACGCGAGGCTAGCTATATATATGCCATGCCTGGGTATGAGTCGATCGTTGTGTTGGTTCCACGACACGATCGATGGAGTCGATAGCTGAGGAGACTTTGCGTGACATCCTTTTTAGGCTGCCGACGAGAGACGTCGCCTGAGGCCGCTGCGTCTCATGGCAATGGCGCCGTATCCTCACCAACCCATCCTTCGTCTACCTGCACAGCCATGCCGCCCACGTCGTGTTCACCCCCGGCAGCACCCCAGCGGAGGCGTTGGCGGTGTTGGAGATCCGCGTCAGGGGCATCAGCCTGGACATGGTCGTCCTCAACCCCACCACGGCCAAGGTCATGGGCCGCATCACCGATCTAGCCCCCGCCTACAGCCCCGTCAACGCCTGCAATGGCTACCTCCTCCTCGCCGCGCCCGGGGGCAAGTACACGGATTGGCCGGTCTTCGTCTGCAACCCCGTCACCGGCGGGATGCTAAAGATCCCGCCTCCGCCCAACATCGACCTCCTCGTCAAGTAGGCCATGGCAACTAAGTGCAGAATTACAAGGGCAATGCACAAGTAAACTACCCACATCAGGAAAAGAACTGTTTTCTTTAATTTATTTTCTAACAAAAAGAAACAGGTTAACTGAAGTGTAAGAACATCACATAGCAAACTGCACGGCACTCAAGATTTTCAACCGCGAGACTAACTTCCCCCAACAATTTTTTAACTCAAATTAAAATGCCACTCAGGCACTTTCATCCATGAGCACTGACACATGCTTTACTTTCCACTCCACGTGTAGTTTCATTTCACCATGCAACCATAGCTAGCTTCAGGACAAACTTGTTATCCTTCCACCACCGTATGTGCTTACTCTCTTATCTTCTATTTTCTTCCTCGTGCGCACAAATCCATAGAAGCTACAACACCAAGATTCGATTGGAAAATCAGAGGAGAAAAAACTGAATAGTAGATGCCTTCATGCGACAGCAGTAGTTGGTTTAGAGGAGGAAGTCTACAGCGAGAGGAATCAGCTCAGAGGAAAGAACCAGCTTGCTAGCGGCGGGGCAGAGGCAACTTGCAGTCAAGGAGCAGAAGAAATGGCATAGAGGTAGCAGCTAGCGACGGAGCTAGCGGAGGCCACGAGCAATATATCGAACGGCCTCCATGCCGCACCACCACCCGCTGCTCTGCTCCAGTAGCTGCTGCTGTCGTGCCGCCTAAGGATCACAGGGACGACGGCGAACGGCTGCATGGCTGGGAGCTGCGCTACACCTTCCATGTGAACGACGACAGCAACGACCCGCCAAGCGGCGCCTGGTTTGACGACGGCAACGACCCGCCGAGCGGCGCCTGGTTCGACGCGGGCGACGGCATGCTGTGTTATAGGTTAGGTGATATTCTCCACCAGTACAAGATCAAGGCAAATGGGAATAAAGCCATAGCGGGCGGTTTCTCGGAATGGGACCATCGGATCCAGCTGCCGGCAACCCTAGCACAATCGGAATTCGACTGGAAAAAAACTGAGGAGAATCGGTGGAACGTCTATAGCGGCTACCGTCCCAGCTTGCTCTCACCCCGAGTTGCCTTTGCCTCCTTTTTGCCCTCGACGCTGCAAGACTTCGAGCACACCTTCGTAGATGCTCTGCGGAGCCACCAACAATCAGGGAATAAGCGACGCTCCACCGATCACAACGATGACTTTTCTGTCAAGAGGATTCGTGAGGCAATTTAGCAAACAACAGAGTTTTGCTAGTATTTGTTAGCAAGATTAAAATCCCGGGAGAAACAATTTCATGGCTGCCTTTGCAGCAGCTATAGCCGACGTCATAGCGGCTTTTTCAGGTGGGAGAGATGATTTCTTGAGGTTTTTGCTGATCTCGGAGCCATGCGTTTAGAAAGCATTGTCGAGGATTTCGCAGCAGCAGCCATGGCATAGCGGCGAGGCTCCTGGGCAGCTATAGCACAGCTTGCACGGTTATTTTGTGGGGAATTTAATTTCGTGGCACAACCCTTATTTTATTTGTCAACAAAAAATATGGAACATAGATAAGATTACACCACTAGTGAATAGGCGTATAGCTTGTGTGTTCAGTCTTGGCAAGAACGAAACTCATATAAACTGCAAGATTTCTGAGATAACAAATAATTAATAGATATATGTCACCCGCTAAGGCATATAGCTTTGAAAACACAAATGTATCATCTATCATAAAATTAAATCGGCTGGTAGATTGACTTGTCATATATATTACTGTGTTTGAATCTAAGAGTCGTCGACGACAGAGTGCTGGCAAACATCCCCATTATCCGAGTAGTCGGAGCCATCTTCTTGCACAACCCCTTCCTCAAAAGAAACCACCCCGTCTTGCCCTTGCGGAGGTATGGGTGGCAACTGGTAGGTATCAAACTCCCTCAAAAGCTGCATCAACATACATGTAGATATTTGAATTATTTAACTAACCACATACAATTAGCTACTTAGACATCAACGGATGTTCTATCAGAAAGTTGATCGGTCACTTACTGGTGCTTGTGGGTCCATATCACGTAATCTCCTGAGAAAAGCAATGATTTCTTGGTCGACCTCCTCTTCCGTCCTCTCGCGGCCACGAATACTCCTGGCGTCAATATGCCCTTTTGATTTTCCTTGGCCGCTCAAGGGGTGCATGGAAGGGTCCTCTTCCAAGAACGGTTGCCGGATGCGGGGATGGAGAGCACCGTATGGAACGGTGCATGCTTTAAGGAGCATGGCGCTGGCTTCGTCATAGTCATTGGAGTCGGTAGCCTTGATCCCAAGAATTTCCTCCTTTGCCTTTTCCCACAATGCATTGCAATATGGCATCGCAGTATAGTAGTCCTCGTATGCCTCCACATAGCCTTTGGTCCGGTATTCCTCTCGCCAACACTCTTCTTCGAAATTAAAATCATCATCATCATCTGTTTCATTATCGTCTTCCTTGGGAGTCTCCTGACCGTTCTCGTTCTCTTCTGGCGCCTCACAGTCGCGCTCGCTGCTCTCTTTCTCCTCGGAAGACGTCTCGCCGTCGCCCAAGCTCTCGAGCTCTGTCACTATGCGACGGCGAATGGAGCACTCGAAGACCAGGTGTGTCATGACGTCGTCGTAGTGCAGCCGGATCTTGCCGTGCACCGAGAGGTGACGGTCGATGAGGTCGTCGGAGGAGAGGGCGGCTGCCCAGGCGCGGGAGAGGCAGCGGCACCGGTGGAAGTCCTTGGACGGCAGCCGCACGAAGATCTCCGCGAGCACGAGGTCGGGAAGGTGGACCGCCGACGGATCACCCATCGTCAATCGAATAGCCCTCTCCGTGGATCAACAATTTTGGCTAGGTCGACTGTGCGTACGTGGGGGGTAGATCGAACTCTGATCTCTGGCAATATATAATGAGTACGTACGTAATTGGAGATTAATTGATGCCGTGCCCAGCATGGTCGTTTGGTAGCGTAACACGCACGATCTCCAACTCATGTAGTCACGTACGTGCACGACTCAAACATCATAGGCATGCATGTGTGTTGAATCCAACAATTTCCGCACGATACGATATGACGGTCAAGCCCGGCTTTAGGTCCCGATAAATGGCATGCATGTGTGCATATCTTCTTTCATTTTTTTAGGAGGGGGGTGAAAGAAATTTCTTCCATAATAACAGAGTTATAGTAGAGAGGCAGGAGCCCGTCAATACATGGTGGTCCTGGATGTATCTTACCGCGTGCTACGCTTAGTGCGACTATACGGCGCCAGTCGATCTGCTGCCCTAATTTGTTCACGTTTAATCTACAAAGGAATAAACTCTCTCTCTCAGTCATCAGTAACTTGATATCAGACACAAGATGCCAATACGCTGACCATAATAAACCCTCCCTGGACAATGTAACCAATACTTCAAGGTGTCCGATTGTATCACCACTGGTCCTTCTGTGGCATTAGGATTCTAAGATTTAGGAGGGGAAGGTTGAGGAAAGGTGAAACTCATTGCAAAAGAGGGTAAATCGACCACTTTAAGATTACCATCTGGGGAGGTCCGTTTAGTATCCCAAAACTGCTTAGCAACAGTCGGTGATTCCGAATCTTTTTTATTTATGAATATGAACAGAAAAAATTCATTGTATCGTTGGGTCGGAGCGGAGGTTTGGTCTAGAAAAATTAGGAACAAAACGTCTACTCTACCGCATTGAAGTCTATAGCGCTCAAATGGCTGTTCATCTACCTTTAACCTTGGAAGCTACGTTCCTTTTAGTTTCGACTTTAGGGATAATTTTTTTCGCTATCTTCTTCCGAGAACCACCTAAGGTTCAACCAACTGGTCATTGCGGCCCCCTTTTGTGAGGGGGCACCCCTTCTCCCGAAGTTATGGGGCTATTTTGCCGAGTTTTACCCTCTTTTGCAATGAGTTTCGCTACAACACCTGCTGCTCTAGCTAATTGCCTTTTGTAATCCAATAATCGATCTTGGTTAGGATGATTAACCGAGTTATCCAAAAAATTCTGCTGATACATTCGAATAATTAAACGCCCTGTAGAATGGCATGTTCTCCTCGGTCGGAATAGGAAGTTCCTTCCCTTAGCCGCTACTACGGGAATCGCTTTTGCTTTCTTTTCCTCTGGCTACTAAGATGTTTCAGTTCGGAGATAAGCGGACTCGAACCGCTGACATCCGCCACCCCCTTATGGGTGTTTTACGTAGAAATACTATTTTTGCTTATTTTGACGATCCCCGATACAGAAAAGATAAAAAGGGTTCAGGCATTGCAATATGTAGAGTAACTCCCAATATAGGAGTAAAAACAAGACGTAATAGTGTGTAGTAAGTCAATTTATAATCTTTAACACCAGTTTGAAATCCAACACCTGCTTTAGTTTCTGTTTGCCGGTTGACATGGATCAAGACTGGGATTTGTCACTCCGTATGACGGAGAGGTATCACTGGGCCCACTCAGTAATGCATCATCATATTGAGCTCAAAGTGACCAAGTGTCTGGTCACAAGATCATGCATTACGGTACGAGTAAAGTGACTTGCCGGTAACGAGATTGAACGAGGTATTGGGATACCGACGATCGAATCTCGAGCAAGTAACATATCGATTGACAAAGGGAATTGCATACGGGGTTGATTGAATCCTTGACATCGTGGTTCATCCGATGAGATCATCGTGGAGCATGTGGGAGCCAACATGGGTATCCAGATCCCGCTGTTGGTTATTGACCGGAGAGTCGTCTCGATCATGTCTGCTTGTCTCCCGAACCCGTAGGGTCTACACACTTAAGGTTCGGTGACGCTAGGGTTGTGAAGATATGTATATGCAGTAACCTGAATGTTGTTCGGGGTCCCGGATGAGATCCCGGACGTCACGAGGAGTTCCGAAATGGTCCGGAGGTAAAGAATTATATATAGGAAGTGCTGTTTCGGCCATCGGGACAAGTTTCGGGGTCACCGGTATTATACCGGGACCACCGGAAGGGTCCCGGGGGTCCACCGGGTGGGGCCACCTATCCCCGGGGGCCCCATGGGCTGAAGTGGGAGGGAACCCAGCCCATAGTGGGCTGGGGCTCCACCCCCCAAGGGCCCATGCGGCTAGGGTTGGGGGGGAAACCCTAGAGGGGGCGCCCCTTGCTTGGGGGGCAAGCCCCCCACCCTAGGCCGCCCCCCCCCCCTAGTAGATCCATCTACTAGGTCCGGCGCTTCCCCCCCATGGCACCCCTATATATAGTGGGGAAGAGGAGGGACTTCACACACCAGCCCCTGGCGCCTCCCTCTCTCCCTGTTACGTCTCCCTCTTGTAGCATAGGC